>NW_009595375.1:0-47028 GCF_000690535.1 Cariama cristata | reverse complement strand
AGCCGGCCGCGATGGCCGGCGCTGGGGCCATCTCGAGCTGCTAGCCCAGCCAGCATTTTCATCTGCTCCCTCTGTACCACAAACAAGAACCACCACCTGGCCTGAAACCGCACGGAAAAATAAGGAGCTCTTCAATTTGTCCTTCTGAAGTCAAAATAGATGCGTAGGACAGCAGGAACTTTCAAGCCCCCACCAGTGCCAGTATAAAGAAAGGTTTAACCACTGCTATATAAAATAGTACAAAGCAAAAGAGAGTTAGGATGCGAGCAAACTGAAGTAGAGGAGACAGCTTTCTGGACAAGCTGAGTAGCACAAGGAGTGGAAGAACACCATCGTGGCAACTCTTAATATGAAAATGGTCAAGGATTACTTCACAATCTTGCATTAGCAGGTGGCTGGAGCCATTTAATCGGGCAGCTTTTCTATTCCTGATGCCTATAATTATCTATTATAAAGACAAGGTCAAATTGGCACATGAGAGTTTTCTTTCCCCACTCCTAACCTGAAGCGGGACAGGGCTACCAAATTTGGGAAGTCTTTGCTCTCCTAAAGAGAACTGCAGCTATCCAGCCCGGGGATCAGGAGCAGAGACGGCGCTCGAGGACCCCTGCCTTGGCCAGGATTACACCGGGACGCGCAGTGCATCCTCAGGACTAACCACTCCTCTTTCACGCAGTTACTGGAAAACTGCAGTTAGCTAGAAGAAAAGCCAGCATGCTCAGATGCTTATCACAGTGGCATGGTGCTACTCAAGATTTAATCTATCAACATGAAAAAAAAACCCACCCACCACCAAATTTAAGCGATGCTCACAATCTCAAAGGAGAAAAGGGGAAGGCAAAGTTGACTCCAAATGTTCTTTTTTGCACAACAGATTCTCTGATCCTGGTGAAGGCCAAGCCGATTTAGCCATTACGTCGACCTATCGAAATCTGATTAAAGTTAATGGTGGAAACATTTCCAGTTCCAAACATAAGGCAAAAAAAAATGCTATCCTACAAGTACTTGAAGTATTCCCAATACTAGAGGCAACTGGAGAATATTTTTTTAAAATAATTTTCTTCTGAAAATATTTTTTCCCCCAAAACTGGTTTTTATTTTAAAACTGTACTAACTTTCAAAACTCCCATGTAACCCAAAACTCTTTGCTACCTTTACCATCTCACTTTGGGAAGTGCCTGAAACTTTGTTCAAAAACAATTACAAAATCCTTAATATATATCATATCTTTACTATTTCTTCATCACGCATACCACTGATACCCCAAAATAAGGCAGTATTTCAGACACTGAAATACTTGCTTTAAAACTAGGTTTTGAGGTTTTATATCCTTTTCTTCTGAACGAGTGGAACTTTTAGTTGTTTTTCTAATACAGTATTTCAGACAACTCGTGCAGGACCCGTCTATGAGCACCAACATCGGCAGGCACCAACTTAGGCGAGTAATTTAACATCTGCATATGGGCAAAGTAGTTTACCTCCTGCGGACTGCAAATTACTAATAGTACTGACTGTTTGTTTTGCCCCCAAATCGGGTGTCAGATCCGTGTGTGCAGAAGCTCTTGTCCCCGCTCTGTAAATCTCACACCTTGGCAGCACCGGGAACCCGAGACACACGGAATGAAATGCAAACAGACTTATCTGTTAGTAACTCACTCCAATTAGGTGACGGAAAAAAACCTGAAATAAACGGTTTCTCGCTTTCTTCAACCTTCTCCTTCCTCTCCGTTGTATATTGTATTTTCCCGGAGTCGAAAATGAGGTCAGGATGGGGTGGTATCCCCGCACGCCCCGGAGTAGCCTTTGTGTATCATGGTTGTTGTCACACTGACACCTAATGGCAGATAGGAACTAGACTATCACCGCTGATTTTTTTTCTTTTTTACCCTATGTTGTAAAAATTCCTTCGAATTATAGAAAACAAGTGAGCTTTGAAAAGGGACTTCACCTGCCTGTGCGGTTAAGCTCTGGGACGGCAGCGCTGGCAACGCGACGCCGGCGAGCTCTGCGCCGAAGACGTGCGACGAGGGCGAGGGGTTGCGGTGGGGGACTCGGGTGCTGCCGAAAGGATGGGCAGTCTCCTACAGGGAGCTCACGCGGTCCCCAAAGGAGAACAAAAGCGCTGGAGGCTAAAATGAGCTGGCCAAAGTCACCCAGTGGGTTGGCGATGGCTGGGAAGGTCCAATTTCATCCAGTCCCTCACCTGCCGTCTTGTTCCCGACCCCGACGAGTGGGCAGCAAAGCTCTCGGCCACGCAAGGGAACAGGCTGGCACAGCGTACTTGATAAGAATATATGAAAATAAGGCATTGACCAAAGCTCATGCTTCCTTCAGGAATTTTTGAGGAAATCAGGAAATTTTCCAGAATGTTTTACTGTTAAAACGCTGCTTATCACAGGGATCAGAGTGGAGTGCTGTGGTCCTAATTCTTCCCCGACATAGGTAGGAGGCAGGAGCAGCGCAGTCACAGGGCAATCAGACTGTGCCCACGCGGGCTCCCTACCCGCGGCCGGGAGCCAAACACCTCGCCGTTTGGTGGCTAAAAGCCAGGGCCTAAGGTAAGCACTTTGTGGCTGTTTCTCTTTGGCCACAACGCATCCTACGTAGTAAAATAAATAATTAATCGTAGCCAGAGTCTTTCATCTGGTTAATAAAAGTTTGTATTCTTTAGGCAGAGGTGTGGTGAAATTTAGCAATGAACTTCAAATGATGACTCAGGAGAAGTTTAGACCCGGTCCCAAATCCTTCCTCCCGTGGCTTAGGCGGCGCAGTCAGAGGGTGAGCTCCCGTAAGGCTCCCGACGGTTCACGAGCAGCAACGCTTCCCGGTGGCGTAAGATCAAGTCCTGGGGTTGTTCGGCAAGGTCTCTGCGACGGCCCCAGAACCTGCTCTTCACCTGGTGCACTTCAGGCCTGTTTGGATATCTCCGGGGGGGATTTTCAGCAGTAAGAACATTAGCAAAGGAAATGACTAAATTTAGCAGAGGCATAGGAGTAACCATAGCCAGATGTAGCAGAAGGTAGGTTACACATAGTAAAAAATATAGGCTAGCAGATGTTATGAAACAAGGTCATATTTTCGAAAAAACTAAAGTCATGCATAGGTTTTTAACATAATCCTACAGGAAAGAATATTGTCTTCTGTGCTCCTTTACAGTGAAAATTTTTAAACTATCAGTTCAGTGGTTAATCCATGGGGTCCAGTTTACGTGAGGACCATACCCAGACTTTTTACCGATCTTGCGGCATGCAAGGACTCAAAGCGACGCTCAGAGCCATCCCTGGTGAAGGACAGCGAGAAAGTCCTTGTAACTCCTGCCACTGCGTCCTGACCAGACGTCGGGCTGAGCGCTGAGCACCATCCGGACAGGGCTGTGGGGTCAGGCACGGCAAGGCTCCCTCCCGGCATCACACGCAGCCTTGCAGACACATTGGAAAGGCATCACTGTAAATACAGGCGAGGAGCGAGGGGGAAAGCTGTGCCTTCCCAGAGGGCAGAGGAGATGCAGAGGAGATGCAGGGACAGGGGTGCCAGGGAGCCCGAGCTCCCGGGGAAGGCCCGGGGCTGGGAGGGCAGGAGGCAGAAATCAAGCGGCTGTTGCTCCTTTGGTTATCATAAAGATGAAAAGGTGGGACACTAGCAGCGTACCTGCAGTAAGCAACTAATTACAATGATCACCATACATGCTTATAAGCTATTACTAATGAGATCTTTTCATCATAACATAATATTTTGCCATTTCATAATATCAGCCTTGCAGAGATAAGCAATGCTGCCTCACAGTCTATTTTTAAGACTGAATTTTACAGTTTGACATCTAGGATGATTTAGGACTTTTGGTATCTTGAATGCCATGAAAAATATTATTGAAGGGCAGATATTATTCATGCATGAGTTCAGGAGCTGCAGCAGTCTCATGGCACTGAGATTTTAAAGTAAAAAAGAAGTCTCGGTGCAGACTAACCAACAGGAAGGATGTTTAGGGAAAAGATATTGCAAATAGCTGAAATGAAACACAGCGTGTATGTTGAGGCAAGGAAAAAGTCATCAATTCTGGATGTACTTACTGCCTTGCATTAGGCACTGTTGATCAGTTTTTCACCAACGCTTTTTCTTAAACAGCCCATTTCTTTTCTTCTTCTGGCCAAGTTTGGCACTTCAGAAAGTGCAAGACTGACAACAGCGATGGGTGCGAAGCTTACTCTCGGGCCCCGCTGAGCTTCTCCCTATGGCTTCCACCAGCGATATCCTGATTAGAATATCACCAGCCCCGAGACAGGACTTTAACAGGGAACTTGGTTTTGTTAGGCTAAAAGCGTTCAACAAGAACTAACATCAGGTCATCAAACACCTTTGCTTTTGTTGCGGGAGTTTTTCAGGGGTGAACTGTCAAGCAGTCTCCTGTGCAGGAGTCTTTGGAGGAAAACAGCCTCAACCTCTGATTTTGCCATGAGCAATTCCACGGTATCCCAACTTAAGGGCCTGTGGCGTGGCTGGGGAGTGCAGTGAAAGAGGAGGCAATAAATAAATAGTCCTTCAACGTTTTTGTTTGTTTGTGCGATCAGAAACCAGATGTGCAAAGATTCTCATATTCCCAAGAGTTGGTCCTTATGAGCGCAGGAACCTACAGCCTTCTCCTGATGTTGCCTATGCTATATCTGAGCATTACTTCTAAAACTCACCCGCATGGGGAATATTTGGTGATAATTCTTCAGTAGGCCATTATAAAAAGACTTAATGTTGAAATATTGCAATCGAACGTTAAATGGCCACCTCGCATCAGCCCACCATTACGCCCCTTTTCCAATTCCTCTGCTGTCATGCCACTGATGTGATGAATTGCAGCCTGTCACATCACGTTACGTTATGCAGAGCAAACAGGACAAAACACATACCAACTGCCATGCAAATATGCGTTTGCCAACTCTTTTTGGCGTGTAGAAATGCAATCGGCGAATTCCCTATCGGAAAACTAGAGGCTCAGGGATGGCTCTAGGGTGTGCGAGACAAACACGCCTCTGACACACCGTGAACTTCCAGAGACGCAGCGCTCAGCCAGCTACAGCAATTATGAAAGCGCCTCCCGCTGTGATTATTTCTCGTTCTTTCAGAAAAAAAGCAGCAGCGGATTCTGCGGCTGCTGATGTCATGAAGCAAAACATAAATACGTAATAATTAATCTAGTGCCTGTGTTCAGGTTTGGAGCTATTTTTATGACTGGCCAGATTTTGGCTGTGTATGTGTAAATATAACACCCACTTATGTACACACACACACACGTGCATACTATGAGATGTGTGAATATACATTATGTGGCTTTTAACTGCAGCCTTTTAGCCTACATGTGGGCCTTTTGAAGCTAATGGGAGATTTACCAGGGGCTTTTTCACAGAGCTGTAGGCAAGACTGGAATCCAGAACATATGAATATTATACTATAATGATATAATGTAAATCATCTAGTTTGACCTACAGTGAATTAGAGGCCATTAAATTTCATCCAGGTATCCTACACCGAGCCAGAAAAACTTGTGTTTGACTAATGCATAAATTGTATTTGGCTAAAACCTATTTCCCAGAAAGGTATTCATTTAGACTCCATGCAAAGACACTTTCCATCCATCAATTTCTTTGATAGTTTGTTTCAACAGTTATTTTAACTACGTGTGCTTTTTATTTAAATTGACTTCAGTCTATGGAGTCGGTGCTGAGAAGTCAAATTCCTACTTAAATTCCTAGCTATAATGTCAATGGCTACTTGAGTACTGACTCGCTTCTCTCTACTTCAATGCCATGCCATGGGCATCCCTTTGAGATCCTTTACGCTTAACTGTTCTTTATCATGTAACATCCTCACCCAAGGAATATCTCTGTGAACTGTTTTCATTTTTGTAACTTACTTCTTGATATGTTGCCGCAGAAAATAAGTTGTTTACCTGGTAATTGGTGTCATCTATTCTCTATTGTCTATGTGCATCAACTTTGCTGGAGGCTATAGGGATAAGATGGAAATATACTGAAGAGATCTGAGATGAGAGACCTCACGTACCTTGCAACAACCTAATTGTTAGTAGAATACATCCGATCAGACACAGACAGCTCCTTTCCGTTTCCAGAATTTGGAAATACCATAATTTCTTTGTTTATAAACCGGTCGCAGTACATAGCTACAGATACAAAAAATTTAACTCCCTAAAGCGGGCTCTTCCAGTTACTGATTTTTCTTTTTTTTTTTCTACTCAACAGATCATTTAAAATGAAGGCAAAAGTTGGTTAATCTACGACTTCTTGGTAAGACTTTTTTATAGTAAATAGGGCATAATTTTATTGCTGACAGATATTAGAAAATATGAGGATCACTAAAATTAAAATATTAAGGAGAATAGTGTCTTCATTTCAGGCACATAGTGGTGTTTTTTAAATCAGGTTCTGTAATGGGCAAGAACATGCCACGATAAAGAAGGGAAAAAAATGGAATGCCATGATTATTCTAAACTTGACAGAAAATGATAAATCTCTTTCAAGTGAAGATACACCGATCTTTGTGTAGACCTCTGCAGCTAAGCAAACCAGCTAGCCTTTGATGTACTTATAATTATTAGGGGCTGAGGATTATGTCTTTAGGCAAAGCTGTCTAGCAGTGGGAAGGTATAGATCAAAACTGACATCATGACACAAGCAAGCGGAGAGGTGAGATGAGGTGGAGCCAAAAATAGTTTGGCATTACTATAGACCTTAAGCAAAACAAACGACCCCACTTCTTGAAAAGAACACAAGGAGGGGAGCAATTAGTGCCTGTAACCTCTCAATAGAGTAAAATCCTCACTACTAGTTGGAAAATTTAAAACGTAATTAACAAAAAGCTAAACGTTAGAATAAAGAAGAAGATTCAGCAGATCCACTTAGTTATACAGGAAAATATTGTTACACTCCCAACGAGGCAGCTATGCCAGGCCGTGAACTGAGAACTACCACTGCAAGAGGGTTCCACGCCACAGACGTGGCGCGGGGTGCCACCAGCTCCTCTTGAAACCAGGGGACTCGAGCAGTCCGCACCAGGTAGAGCATCCTTCCAGACCACGCTGTCTGTTGTTTTTTTTTTTGCAGAGGGCAGGAGTTCTGGTAATTCCAGGCCCACACATGAGCTTGTTACTTGCTAAAATCCCCATCCCAAGCCCACCGAAGGTGGTGGAAATCTTTTCATTGTGTTTAGCGTGCTCTGTATCAAACGCTGCTCGTGGCTTGATAAGTGCAAGAGAGTGTACACATGAGCACAGTTAAATCATTTCAAACTACTAAGGATCTTCAAAGACACTCATCTGGTGTGGTACGAAATTAAGAAAGTACCTGTGGAAACTAATTTCTTGCCATAGGTTAACTGCCAATCATACTTAAAAAACATTTTTCATTAAAAATGTTTTCCTTACTCTCTGGGGGAAAAGTCACATTATTAGAAAAATAAAAGCAAAGGATTTGATTCCAGAGGTTTTGATTGACTTAAACTGAAAATCTAAATAAATAAATAGGAGATCTAACACTTACAGTGAAGGGAGCAGAGCTCCAATAAACTGTAGCATAAACAGGTGTCCCCCGAGTCTTTCCAGATCACAGTTCACCTGTGTATTGGATAATACCTTTGAAGCATGCCATAAACAGGTTACGCAGTGAAATAAAAATCATGCCATGAAATAAAAGGCTAAGATTCTCAGTTAACTTGGAACTTGATAGCAAGAGAAAGACACGTGTGCCAGGGAAGAGTAGGAAGCGAAGAAGGCTTTGTCATCAGCATCAGAGAGGGTACATGAGGTCTATTGCTTGATAGATGCAATCCATCATTATGGATCAGAAGAGGAACAAATGTTATCAACTAGGCTAAGGCAGGGCCAGAGAAGGTTACAAAAATAGGGGAACAATTCTAAACGTGGTCTTAAAATGGAAGGATGCTCGCCAAGACCGTCAGGAATAGGGGAAGATCTGAGTAAATAACAAGCAGTTTGGAGGTAGCAGACTGTGTGCAAGACCAGACTGTTATCTCAGACACACTGTATGGAAGACAAAACGCTACAGCACGTGTCATTATTAATGATCACAAAGAACATGTAAGCCATTCAGTGTAAAATGCCATCACAGAAATAAGAAGAAATTCATAAATCTTCCACTTAAGGTTCAAACTGGTGACATTCCTTGCCAGTAGGGTGAGACATTTAGGGCCCCTACATTTTGAATGTCATTTTATGAACAGTGTGGGAAATCGGACCTCAGTCTTTGTGAGAACTGATAAGAATTCCTGTCTCACTTGCGAACATTACGGAATACTTCCAGAAATGTTTTAAAATTCTATTTTAAGCGGAAAAAGCTCAAGCGCTTTCATGAAACATTACTGAACCACCAAAATGTTAGCCAGTCCCATCCAGCATTTCAGAACAACGCAATTACCTCAACAGCAGTGTTTTTAGTAAGATACCTCTGTTAGAAATGTTGCCTAAACATTTAGTGTTACTAATATTCTGTGTTTAATTCTAAGTAGAAATACAAGGCTTCCCAATTTGCCTTTCAACTATGCAGCAGTTACCTGTCTTGTCACAACACGAATCCCTTTTGGGTGAAAGCTATCGATTTGAAGGTTAAAATCACCTTGCGAGGCCCTAATGTAATTTGTTGGAAGTTGGCCTTGGGAAACTTTCTGACACTGACTACATATGCTCTTCGTTGGATATTCATTGAGCAATGATGTCTGAAAGGCTGAGTCCTTCACCTCCGTGAGCATTATTAGTTGCGGCATTTCTTAACAGGCTGTGCCATGTCAGTTCTTTGCAACTCAAGTTTTACATTAGCAACCTACAGTTCACAGCACTGAACAGATGCACTCTTCCACCACGGACAATATTGTTCCAGGAGCGTATATGCGAGGTTACACCCATAAACAGAAATTTTTTAGTAACCTACAAACATTGTCAATATTGAAGAAAGTCCTCTCTCTTTTAATCAAGGGAAATTAGGGGCACAGCATACATTTTAGGCAAGGCTAAATGAGAACGCCCTGACCTCGTTAGGGAACTCGTAGATCTACTACAGAACTAATTAAATACTTGGCAGAGGAAATCACAATATCTATGGCCACTGGTCTGCTGATCAAATGGGAGTGGGGAAAGAGAGAGACAGCTAATGCCGTCTCTGAGATGTACAGTACCCTTACTTCAATCTTCGCATGCCTCAAGATGCATTTTCACAGGCAGTCAAACATAAAATCATATGAGAATAATTTTCTTTAGAAGATTTTAATCAGTTGAACAAAATATCTGACTTTGCCAAAACCATAGCAGGGAATAGCAGCAAGCTCACTTGACGCTTCATCTTGCTCAGCAATATCCTCATCAAGCTACTACGCTCTGAAGGTCTACCTGTGTTTTTACCACGTGCACCCAGACATTCTTAGCTTTGAGGGTGGCTTCTTCAAAACAGTGTATAGCAAACCATAACCATGTGACAAACCCAGAAGAGCTAAAGTTCAGAACATTTTAAAATAATCAATCTATTTTTGTTTTTTTCTTGACACAAATCTTGATATATGTGAGGAATCTACCAATGATTACAGAACTCTGGATGACATCTTTAAATTTCAGGTGAAATTCTGTTGTCATTCTACATTATTTGTAGGAACCTGAAACTTTTCCCAAAGTCTGAGTTTGAAATATATTATGTTTGAAGTGAGCCCTGTACACAGAAATATCTTGACAAATTAAACATTTCTGGGGCTAGATGGAGTGCTCTCAAGGGCTTGGGAATCAGCCAGGAGCACTGACTCATGTTGTTTTCAAGTAGTGTTGAGCCGAGTTTTGGGGACGGGCTTGCTCAGGAAATATCATCAGATGTTGATATACGAGAACGGTTCACATTAGTAGTATTTAGGACCAAATATTATACTGTAACATATATACGAAATACGCTGTAGAGAGGCCAGATATTATCTAGAGATGTTCAGTATAACTTGGGATCACTAGCAGTGATTGCACCTTGCTGCCTCTGTTTGCTTGGGTTGCTGCCTTCTTGTAGAAGCCTGAAGCGGTTGCTCCAGAAGTTTGGGGGTTGATCTGGGAAGTGTCACCACTGGGCAACCGAGCGGCTGAAAGTCTCAGGGAACAGGGACTAGATGAAGAGGACTGGGCTTAGGAGACAGTTAGGGGACAGAGACTTGTTTGAAACTGCATTTCAAAGCTTCTGGCTCTGGCATGAGTTTTTTCCTCCCCTCTCAAAATGTTAAACACAGTAATTCACACATAAAGCACTTGTTATCTTTTGTTTCCACTGGGTCCACAAAGTTCATGCCTCATGATACCTTTTTTGCTAACAACGGTTTATGAAATAAAAACATCATCAAGAAAGGACACTGGAACAAAGTATAATAAAACAAAACCTGTGGCTGAGATTTCACATGTTTAAGGTGAGATCTAATCTGCAGTGAAACAAACTCACGGGAGATTCCTGCTTATTTTCATATAAAATTAATTGGATGCAAACTCATTACTGCTTATAGACTGAAGCTCAGTGACAGTTTGTCCCAGGGGCATTGAAAAGTATTTGACATCATCCTGATAGTTAATTATTCAGCAAATAAGAACACTTTAAAGACTTTATCATATAAAATGACTTTAATAATTTATGCTTACGGGGCATTACAGAGGTAGCTGTAGGACTGCTCTGAGGGAGGGGAAGACTCTGTGCCTGCACATTGATAACTGAACTGTGGTAACACGCGTATTACATCTGGTATCCAAGACAGACATTTGTGATCACCTCGGGTTTCTTCCCTACCCCTCTCTTTGCACCTATCTTTACAACACTACAAAAGGCTCTCAGTAAACTTAAAGATAGCCTAACTTCAGAGATCTAGTAAGAGCAATAGTTTGCAAGGAATTAAATGAAGACACAGATTAAGGCTTAGATTTTCTGGATTAAGTGTAAGAGAACGCCTAGTGATCAGATACAAGCCTTAGGTATCTTAGTTCTATTAGGTGCAGAGGACCACTACCTAAGAAGTAAGAGAACAGAAAGCAAGGGAGATGTCACTGTACACTTTGAAGAGTGCCCAGTAACAGATGACCTAAACAAACGTAATTTTTGGCAATTCTAGTTCTGAAAGGGCTTGCCCAAAGGCCCAGTGGTGGTGCAAAAAATGCTTGAAGTGACTTAAGCTTGAAAATGAAAGACCCTAAAGAAAAGAGTTCAGGATCGGCACTGCTTGATTTCTACTCTGCTGGAGACGGAAGGAGGTGATACTGTACTGCATAGCCTTGAAAGTCATGGATTTATACAACATCTAGAAATAGCCACATAAACGCACATACTGCCTCTCTGCACTTCTGTATATTTGAATGGCATTTGCTTGTATGCTGTGGGTAAACACCAAGATGGACAGTTCTAAAAGAATCCTATGTTACCCAAGATCTCAAAGGTTTGGTGACTCCTTCTGTGTCTTGATTATATTCTACTTCTGGGCCTGGGACAAGGACAAAAGCTCAGTGATTTCCTCTAGTATTCAAAGATGCAGTAGAATAATCAAAACAGCACTGTGCATATTTTATACAAACATTTTGTGCTCTTTTTTTTCTCTTTGCTTACTTTCTCTCTGCAGGGGGGCAGCCACCCAGACTGAGACCCCTTCTGCTTGGTTCATGCTATAGGCCCGAAATCAGAACGGTCTACGTGTTTGCAGACATCTCTTCATGACAATTCAGAGGAAACACAAGGAGAAAGCGAGTGAGTTATGACTTCCCCTGCCTGAAAAGTTGTCCGTGTTTGAGCCACTAGTCTAACCCTGCAATTTTTGCATTGATGTTCCTTATGGAACGGCAAGAATCCCACTGCACGCAAAGCTGTTACTTTAAAGCCAGGATCTGAGCTTGTGTTCACATCAGTAAATGTTTCATCCGAACGCTGCCAAAGCATTCGTGATGCGACTCCAGTTATCGGCACAGTGTGCACGAGCCAATATTTAGAGGTGAATGAGATTGCCATACCTGGCCGTTAACGCTGGTACGAACAGATTTTCAGATTCAGTCCCTTACCTCTTGCACTCAGTTCAGTTTGTACAGCCTGAACTTTTCTATATACCCATAGCATAAATCTTTTTTGCTTCGTAGCTATTGCGTTGACACAATCCTCAGGTGGGTACTGAAAGGCAAAGCTACGTTATTCTTACAAGCCTGCCTCTTTAGTTAGGAATAAAAATACTGTCTTGCTTTCAGAGAAAACAACGCAATCGAAACAATAACCCCCCTACAAATATAACACGGTGTTGTACAGGACAGGTATCGATTAAAACAAAAAGGGCTTTTTAAACACCATTAATTCTTACCAATTCTAGTAGTTATTGATTCGGCATCAATGTCATTAGCCTTTTTCTTTGCCACTTCAGCCAGTGCCAATTCACCCTTATCTAGTGCAAGGTAATGGATGTCCTTTGGAAATAAAAGAGAAAAGAAAAAAAAGATTAATCTAAAATGAATCTCAGAGGAGTAACAAAAGGGATTTTGAAAGAAAGACGTTCTTTTATTATTTAGATCACAAACACAGATGGAACTGATGAACCTACCATTACATTTTCATTCCCTCCCAATGCAAATTTATTATCTTACTTGTGCTGTTGAATACAGCAATGAATAAAACACTGACCAATCGTGCACTGATAAAAGTGAAGCTATTGACTCAGTCTATGGAAGAAACCAATCTCTCTGCTTTTAAGGTAACTTCTGTGGTGCAACATGAATTAAAAGAAGGTTGATAGGAGGTGGCTCTGTGTAAACCAGATCTGAAGTACTTACTGGAACTCTTGTGGCCGACAGCCCCTACTTGAAGCGTGCTCAGGTTTCCACCTAGTACGTGAGTTTTGGGGTAAAGCTCTTTTGGCACTAATTTTTGTTTGGCGGTTGTCATGTTACACTTACTGCTCCTTGAGTAAGGTGACAGTAGTCCTCCCTGTGCTGATATCGGAGGTCACACGAGCATCAATGGTTGCACGGTGGCTTTAACACCCACACAGGCGGCGTGCGGCCCGGGCACCTCACCCCCGCCACGGGCGCCGGGAGCCCGGAGCCACTCTTGGACTACAAGGCGCTTTCCAAAAAAGTTGGAAATATTTCTGCTGACAAATTGCAGTCTCGCTGTCCTTGGTTTTGGCCCTTGAAGTAAAGTTTTGTCCGTGACCATTAATAAAGAGACAATTAGCCCCCCTCTCCTTTGGCCACAGGCTGCTCCGTGCATGAACTGTGACACAGGAAGCGAGGGAAACCCAAGAACAGTTTTTTCCCCCACTTCTTTACCGAAGATGCCATTTGGTATCCAAAGATTTAAGTTATTCCTGGCCATTGTTTTGCAATCTATCTCCATGCAGGAATTTAAAGGGAAAAGGAAAAATATTTGCTGGAAATATTGACCTCTGCATACCATAAAAGCAACTACATTCTCACTAATGCGGAATATTCCAGGTGAAACTGTCCTTCTCAGTGTGAGTTTATTGCCACCTTCATCAACATGATGGAAACTCTTACAGGAAAAAGCAACCTTACTCTAGAAAGAGAAGCGAGATGAAAAAAGTGAAAGTAGTAGTGTTAGGAGAAAAAGATGCCGCTTTTCTTACCCCCTCATTTAATAATAATGATTAAAAAAAATTAAAACAAAAATAAGAAGCAAACTGAGACTGTTAGGGAAACCGAGACTGATTACACAGGAAAACCTGGTACTGACTTGCAGGGTCCCAACAGTCTGCAGGAGACGGCAACGTTTTCTAATTACAAACACAGGTGTGACTCAAAAGACAGTGCAAGTGTCTTGGAGCAAAGTAATGAGTTACGAACTTGTTGCGAACTCTGTACTTCCTCTCTTTGTAGGTCTAACACGGCTGTCAGGAGAGAAGGGCCTGAGTAGCAAGGTATGACTTCTACGAAGATTAAAACAGTAGATATTGTCAGCTTATTTAGATAACAAAAGAAAACCTAAGGGCTCTTGAACAAGTCTGAACTTACAAAGATTTGAATGTATAGGCAGATTGTGTTCACTAATTTAAAATATATTCTGACTACGCTTAATGACTGTCTTTTTGTAGTTTAAACTAAGAGAAGTGTTGTACACTTCAATGCCATTTTAAATAATAAACTTGGGGAGGGGATGGAAACGACTGCAGAAAATGACAATGTTCTTTCAGTGAAGAGGTTGTGCATGCTGTGTGCATCAAAACATCTGTTGCTTTCAGGTCTTGGTTTTGCCCATGTTTTCTGTTTTGAGTAAAGAAATGTAAAGATGCTACATATCCATTGCTAACTAACAGGGGCCTTGTAAGAAATAAAGATATAGCAATAGGCTGGTAAATGGCTTTCTTCGTGGTTCCTCAACTTGCTGTCACAAAGAATTAAAAAAAAAAAAAAAAGTAGCTCTTATCTCTATCTCGAAACAAGTTTTAGAAAGTAAAGATTACAGATATAAAAACTCCCAACTGGACAATTGCAGATCAAATTTAGGTGTTCCTCATTTAAATAAGCTAGCAAAATCGGAATTTTCTAAGAATTTATAACTGAGTAGAATAAAACTAGAAAATAAATAAAAGATAAAGAAGAAACAGTGGATTACAAAGTGCCTCAAAGAAGGACAGGAAAAAAAAAGAATTAAATTAGCTGAATATTCATTACAGAATTTTTCACACAATTATCTGAGACCTTATCAGTCTAAAGATCACGTCCCTCTCAAAAACAATGGTGACAATAAAAACAATTTCCAGCTGCTTACCAGGAGTTCACTGAAAGAGCTGTATTTTATCATTTACCAGTTTGATTACTTTTTGGACTACTTCCTTTTTACCCTCATCTTTGTGACTCACAGAGCTGGCCCTCGGTGAGCAGAAGGCATTTGAAACACTGATGTGCACTTGTCTATAGGGTATTTCTGGGCAAAATTCCAACGTTTCTTGGAAACATGCACTTTCCTCATCAGTGTATCGCCCAAGATCTGACAGTTTTATTAAAGTGTCTTTTCCTTGCATTTTTTGCTACCTTTGGTACGTGGGATGGCCTTTTGAATTTTCAGCAGCTGAGAGCTGGAGCATACTACAAAAGGATTTCAAGCTAACAACCCTTCTATTGCTTGATCTTTTCTGTCACAGATTGGATCAGTCACTGTCCAATAAATGTAGCTGTTGATCAAGATATTATGTCCTTTTCAGTTTTATTTTTTTATTGAACTTTGTAGGAGATGATAATAATTGATGGACTTAGATGTGACGTGAGGGTAAAGCTTATGGAGAGACACAGCAGTGTACATGTGTCTTGTTATGGCATCATATTAGTGACGCTATAGCTACAGGACTAACTTTTAAGCCTCTTTTTTTTTTCCCCCCTTTTCATTTCTATGAAAGAAATTAGCCCTCAGATAGCATTCTTTCAAACTTCTTTGCAATCTCAAAACAAATAACAGGAATGCTGCAGAGCCCTGTTTGGTGAAAGAGATGCTCGGGATAAATTCTCCTTAGAAGTCTCCGAAGACGGGTATTCAACGTTTGGATCTTCCTCAGCCTCTGTTATATCTGCTCCTCTCTATCCTTTTCCTTTTTTTGTTCCTTCTCTGTTCTCCTCTAATAAATAGATTTTTTTTCTTTCTCATTTTGCTTATGTCATCAGATATCTTTCTTTAGTCTACCATTTAGTCTTTAAATCCCATTAAATTAACTGGGAATAAGGCGACGTGACTCCTAGAGCCATCTGAGGTTTTATAAATGGATTTGGTTGGTCTGTAAAACAACAGTACAAATAATTAACCTATATATTAGTTATTCGTACTGCACATAATTATAAATGTTTTAAATACAGGTAAAGTCAAGTTGGATGTTATTAATTGCATTTTGACCTATATAAACAATATATACAAGTTATTCAGTGCTAAGCAGAAGTGATGGATGCACAAACATTGCTTAGCAATAGTATTGTTTTACTAATACTTAGAAAGACTGTAAGCTTTCAGGGAACAGGTTATCCAATTTTCACACAGTATTTAGCGCAATGAAGCCCAATTCCCTAGAAATTACCGTGGCACAAATAAATACTTTTTATGACCTATGCACCTTTAAACTTCTTGAGTCCTGTCCTTAGTAGCCTTGCAGCAGCGCCACTGTTAGCTTATTGCAAAGTTTGTTCATTAGTACCTTACTTAGGAGACGAATGAGCAAAAGGACATTTCCCCAGAGGAGGCGGCGAGTTAACAGAGGATTCGAAGAGGCAGGTGTGTGTGCTGCCTGTCGCATAATTTAGGGGAAACAATGAGGAACCTCAAAGGCAATGCAAGCAGAACGAGGACAATACAGAACTGGTTTTGATCTCACAGTAACGTAAGCCAGAAAGAACTATGTGGAAATATATATTTACGCTTAAAAGCACTGGTGAGATGGGAAATGGAGAGTAGGTGTTGAGAGAGGAAAGGGAAAACAAAGAAGAGTAGGGAAGGATGGAGCTAATTTCTCCGTGAACATCGAAACTCCTCTTGAAGACAGCTGGAGAACCTTTGTGTTGAGAGGAGGACACGTTACCGCTTGCGGAGCCAGGTACTGACGGTCCCTCTCTCTCGTTAGCAGCTCTGTACCCATCCCTTGCCCCAACGCTGGTGTTCCCCACCCTGGGCCTGAGATGCTCCCTCGGCCCTGCTGTCAGCGGAGGGATGAGGAAAAGATCACGTAGGAACTGCTCTCTGCCATACGAGAGAGGGCCCTTGAGATGGCAGGCCAAATGCTGGGTCATTTGTTCTGCCAGAAGGGCTGAAATTACTCCGGGAGAATTTATGATCTGTACGGTGGGAGAGACCCCCCCCCAAAAAAGCTGTAACCTGCTACAGACGTGTTACAGTCTGAATCTTATATCTGGCTGCAGCAGCGCTTAGCTTGATTAGGTATAAAATTTGTACTGGAGAAGTTACATTTAATAAAGAGAAAAGGAAAAAGATGAGCTAAAGAGAGGAAAAATCGAGGAGAGTAAACATAAAACATGTAATGAATTTCCTAAAAGCCTGACATTTCCATCACATTCTTTTGAAGCATACTTAGAAAAGTTTATCGCAGTATTCACATCTTTCTAATTAGATGGAACAAGCCAGATGATTAGAGCCGTGAAAAAAACATCAAAAGGTTCACACAACTTTTTATATAATTAGAAGGGAATTTTCATAACCCATGAAAGCAGGATTTAATTGTGTAATTTAACATACAATTTAAATATCAAGATCAAACTAGCAGGGCAAGTGACTTAATGGGATAAATGATATTAACATCTAGTGTCAAAGCTTAATTTAAACAACAGAATGTCTTCATTATGCAAAAGAGTCAAGCAAACGAATCATTCAAAGGGCCTTTTTTTCAACAAGCCCCTTTCCTATTGTTTCTTTGAAAACAATGAAATCAGCTGTGGAGCAGCAACATGCTGAGAGACGAGGAAAGCACGATTGGCTTTGTCCATCTGACCTCACTGTGACATTGTGGTGCAAGATCTCATAAAACAAGAGCCTCCTGCAGAGCTCACACAGGACCTTTTAAGAGCTGGTTAATTTTACTTTTGTAGCTAATTAAATGGGAGGGGGCAGAGAGTGCATGAAATGTAAAAACCCTTGTGTTGATGCTGCTGAGCTTTGTTGTTTTAAAAGTACCTGTAGAAGCGTTCATAATTTGTCACTTTTCACAAAACCCTAAGAGACAAACTAAGAGCATTCAGGATCCCCAGGATATGGCCAGCTCTTCTGTCCAGGACTCAGCAGTTGTACTTCTTAAAGGAATGGATTAGAAATGTGTAAGCTTATTAGAGTGAAAGATGACATTCACTCACATCGGGATAGATGAAGAAGGGGAAAGTTCAAAAACATTTATGTTAATTCCTGGAAAATAAAGAATAGCCTTTAGGCCACGCTACGGAAAATGTCAATGACTCTAAAGATACTCAGTTCCTATTGAACAGATTCATGATGGCAAAGGGCAAACCAGGTAGACACATACTGAAGACAGAACTACTCTAAGACTGCAAAAGTCACGGATCCATTTAAATGTGCGCAAAAGCTGCCAACTACTGTCCTGACACCAGGCTCTGTCTCCAGAAATGACTCACCATAAACAGGTCCCGAGCACCGATGTCAACAGCTAGCAGAAACGCTTTCTCAAATCTCTGATACCTGCAAGAGAAAGGAAACACGTCACTTGCTGAAGACAATTTAAGAGCTGCATCAAGTTTTGTTAATGGGCAGGTGGAGTCCTTCAATTCTCATCAGAAGCGATGCCAAACCTTCATGGGGAAACGTGATACGGTCATACTTAGATTGCAGAACTATGAAGTAGGGCAGCGACTACTCTTAACCTTCTTCGTTGTTTAAAACCTTCAGCAAGTGTTACGTTCCGTGTTGAGTCCCATCGCATCTACCTGAACCTGATGGGAGCTGAAGGTACTGTAGATCATAACAAATCGCTCCTTTGAAAGATACCAGCCACAACATAGATAAATGCTAGCCCCAATAACATTGGTAGGAACCTCAAAATCCCCTACAGAAAAGACTAATCCCAAATCTCACAAGACTTCAGAGGTCCTTGTAGACGTTTGCCTTGTGTTTTGTCCTCACAGGCCCCCCAGTACAGTTCTCTGAAGTTGAGTCATGCTAAACCGTCATGAGTCCCCAGGGACCGAAAAAGGTAGGGGATGACAATGCTTTGCCTCTTAACTCCCACAGCCCAGTATTAGCACAGACTCCTGAGAGTTTTCCGAAGATCCTGTGGTGAAGAAGACTGGGTCAATGAGGTAAAACAAGGGGCAAAAGAGTAACATTCACAAGCAAAAATTACCTCTAAACGTGCTCTAGAAGGCACCACCTGAGTATCACCTAGAGATGCAGCAGAGTAGGAAGGGAGCAGCGTGGATGCGGCACCTCACCTTTACCGTTAACCCAGGAGGCTGTACCGTGGCATACCGAGCCCATCACTGCGGGGGGCTGAGGGCTTGCTGAACAACAAACAGCTCCTTCCATTTGTAAAGACACAGACGGGCACCTTCTTCTGACCCAGAGACCATACACCATCTCCTGGCCATTACAGCAAATACCTACACGAGATGGAGATACTGTGGAAGGCTGTATATATCCTCTTGCTTGCAATCCTTGGGAATTCCACAGAAGCAAGAGGAAACAAGCCATCCATCAGCAGCTTTCTGAGAACATATACAACATTGCACTGGCAAAGGCTAATCCCAATGGGAAATTCTGCATTGGGCTAATGCCTCTCTCATACTGGATGTAGATAACCGCTATGTGATAATCATAGAATCATTACGGTTGGAAGAGACCTCAAAGATCATCAAGTCCAACCATAAAATAATGCTGTACACCATGAGAAAGTGATTCTATCTGCACACATTTTCTTCTAACACGTTTTAAAGTGTTTAAAAACACCTACAAAACCAGATTTGGTGATTATTTTTAGGTATGCAAAACAACAAAATACCCCAATTTTATTTCAGTTGCAAAGTAGAAGACTGATTCCATATAGAATGGTTTCTGTATTTTTCCCATTACTGGTGAGGTTTCCCCCTTTTCATCTGTTAACAATTCCAACAACAGATCAGTCATAGATGCTTGAAGTTTGGGAAGGAGAAGACTTTTTTTGTCCCAGGGGGAAAAGGCAGCATTGGAATTTCTCCGTGTCAGAAAGGTGTGGTCTGCGTTTGCCCCGCGAATACTGTCAGACAGCATCGTATGGACAGCAGTATGTATACAGTTCTGTACCTTGAGGGCATCTTAGGAAACAAGGGGCAATGTTGTAGCTCTTCCTCAGGCCAGTGTGAACAAGAGGGAAACAGGGGAATCCTCCTTCCCCTCGGTGGGTGAAGGAGCCCCACACGATCCCAGTACCACACCGGGATTCCCGTCTCCGGCCAAAGCCTACGGGGTTTTATGCCCCCCTCTTGCTACAGCCTTATTGCTCTCGTCTCTTCTACCGCACACCTGGAATGATTCAGCAGATTGCGCGATAAGAGCCGGCGAGGACTTTTCCTCAAGGAATAACATTCGCGACAAGAAGGCATAATAGGTTAGCTTAAGTAGAAAAGGAAATGCTCTCTCCAGGTGAGGTTCCTAGGAGCCGGAGCGGGGAGTCCTCCCTTCCCTCCCTACAGCTAATCTCCCTGCTGTGTCCTCCGAGCAGTAATTTGCAGCCCTCCTCACGGAACCTGTTTAAGGGAGGGGAAGAGATGAATTAAGGTTAACCTCTTGATCACTGGGGAACAGGCAGTGCACCACCGTTTTATCATGCACATCTATGTATCTGAAGCTTTCCAACATGCTTTCTACGAAGGATTTTCCATTAAAATAGACGGTGTTGTAATGCTGCTTCTGAAGCTATGCTTTAATTAAGACAAATAAGTACATGTTAAAATATGTGTATCTTGAATAGCTATCATGTATATCTTTTTCCGGCACATTTTTCTTTTCAATTATGGATTAAATATACATTCTTAGTACTTAGAGGGGAAACTGGAAACCAAACAGAAACCGGCTATATGACTAGCTAAAAAGCATGTCTGCATCATTATTTTGTTTTTCCAAAGTTATAACTATACAGACTATTTGAATGACATTTGCTTTAGCCAAGGCAAAAACGCCTGCAACCAAAAAATGTAAAGTAACTTTTTCATTTGATTGACCTGCAGAATGCAGTCATGGCCTTAAGCAGTCAGTTCTCTGCTGTTTCACAGAAATTTCAAATTTTTTTTCCTTTAATCAACATACACACTTCAGTCTCATTACGGCCCTTATTCATAAAACTGTGAAGTTACCTCATTATTTTCAGATCTGTACTGAGGAAGAAAACAAGGAGGGGAAAAAAAAAAAGACTATCCAAGAAATGCTCTTCACAAACGAAGAGAGCTGGATATAACAATCACAGACACTTCACAAATTATTATAAATGGAATTGCTTTAAAATATGGTAGAGGTTTCAAACAAAAGGGACAAGTTTGCATTACTTAGGCAAACAGTACTAGATCAGTCAAGAATGTCCAGGGTTTTTTAAACTAGCTTTACTAGAAGGTACTTATTGAGTCTCTTTGGCATGGAAGTTGTGCTGTTTTCATTCTACAGGAACAAGTGGAGAGAGTCCTGTACACCACGAGAGAGACCTCAAGCTAATAACGCCTGGTTTATAAGCATGTTTTGCCACGGGAAGACCTCTTGCTATCGCTAGCACACTTCACTTAGAGTTTATCAGCTCCTCAAACAAACAAAACCCAAGCAAAACACCCTCCCTGATGCTCTCGTGCTGCAATTGCAAGGTACAGTATTTGCTTTCTAAAATGGCATCTACAGGGTGCTGGTCTTGGAGTGAGTGTCTTCCCACCCCTCCCTCCACCTTCTTACTGCTCGCTTCACAATAACTCCAGCAATCAAGACTTATACGTCTCTTGAAAAAGAGAGATAAGAAATCTGCCTGTAAACCATGAAGTTCAGCCACTTGTTTGGTCAAAGCGACAGCCAACAGAAATATGACCTTCAAGATTAAAACTCTCAAACTGCGATTAACTATATAGGACAGGCAGGAAAACATTTCCCAGCAAGCTGTTTAGCACATACAACACTAAGTTCAAATTCTCACATAATAAAAAAATACCGTTACTATATGCACTTCTGCAACCTTTCTACGTATCCTACAAAAATTTAAAAAGACAGCTATTAGTACATCTGTTGTACGGACGAGGAAACGAAGGGGAAGTGTGAGTGATAACGACGAGGGTCAGGCAGGTCAAAAACGGTCGAGGCAGAGAAGAGCCCAGACCTGCCCGCCACGGCGGAGTGGCAGACCTGCTGCCTGCTTCCATTTGGAGAATGTGACTTAACTGAAAAGATGCCAGGAAAGCACTTCATTTTTCAATAAAATATGTAACAAATTAAAAAAAATTAGAATTTTATCTATTAACTTCAGAGAGGCTATTGTTGGTTTTCACCAGCATAAATAAAACCAGAATCAAATGCCCAGGGTTTCGTCCTGCTGGATGTTCAGAAATACGGTGATTTTAAATACTGTAGGTCAAAACCACGTGCATGGATTTGGGCCTGGGGAGAAAGGAAAAGAAGTCTCTTCAATTTTTACAAGAGGTTCTACAAATAGATCAAAAGACAGAATTTTGTCACCTGTATTCCACAACGCCTACACTGAATGTGGTACTTAAAGACAGAGACATTTTCCAGGCTGCAAGCAGTCAACTTAAAAATATTTGCAATATTTATCCGTAATATTAAAACACCTCATAAAAAATCCAGGAACCAGGAAAAAAAAAAAAAAATCATGTGGAGGGAGGAAGAAGGGAAGAGGGAGAGAGCTCACGCAAGCAAGAGAGAAATATAGCGCCGAAAAGATGGAAACATTGCTTTAGGGACTAGTTACAACCAACAAGCCTTCTTAGACATGCCCATCGACCATGTAAGCATATTCCTTGTGCTGGGCTGATAAAGGAGGGCTGCAGCAGTTTTTTTCCTTGTCTTCAATAAGGGTACACAACATTTAGAAAATAATCTGCAGGGGAAGAGCTGAGGCACAAATAATATTTATAAGGCAATCCTTTTTAATGGAAGAAATTTCAGAGTCCTCCTCATCTCACAGTCCAATAAAGGGTGATACGCATTCAAAAAGTGAATATTAAATATGCACGGAGCAAACAGAACTGGAAAAAATGAATATTGAAATAATTTACATGTAATCAAACTACACTGAAATTAAGTTTTAATTGTTCAGTATTCTGTGATGCATATGCAGATTTTAAAGTATTCAGAATATCAATCAAGTATTTACTTACATCAAGCAATTGTATTTAAGCATACAAAACAGATGATGAAAATATGTTCAATCAGCTACAGCTCCCAACATTTTCTGCAGGGTTTACATGATTACTTTAAATTCAGTTATTTCATTTAATATTTCAATTTAATAGCTCATTCTTTCATTCAATTTCTAGGCATCTTGCCCATTTCTTAAACACAATAATAATAATTATTCATAAAAGGAGCTGTTTCCCATAAGTTCTCATATCAGCAATATTTGGAACAGAAATGGTTTTCATGCTCCCCTCCCCCCCCCCCCAAATGTTGTTATTATCTAAAATATTTTCTTTTTAAATTAGACAATATTAAAATAAAGAACGACATCTGTAAAATGACTCTGCATCCCATTTCAATGGAATTCCGAGCCAGAATAATTACAGATTATCAGGTTAAAGAATGTAAAAAGTGTGTGGCTAGGTTGCTAAGTGGTTGATTTAAATGGGGACAGATTGGTTTTCAACCAACTGTTGAACATAACACCACTGATTTAGACGTGTAGCTCTATTTCAGAATACAACTTCAGAGCCCATTTAAAAAACCTTGGTTGAGGGCTTAAGGTCTTATATATTTCACATGAAAAATATCGATGTTTAATGAAGTCAGGTATAGATGGCGTAACTTCAGTGCATCCTTAAAATGACTACCCCGAAATTCTATTGACCTTCAAGGAAATATTTTAAGTAAAATTTCAGTAAATTCCGAAGACTTAGATTGCTATGTAACCTTTCATATATAAAATACAGTATTAGCCAAAGACTTATATCCTGCATTTTATAGCGAATGCTGAAATACTAGCACTTTACTTAGAGAGGAATAAATACATCAAGATATTACATTTCATTAAAAAACTCAAAACACTTTAAACAAAAGTCAACCAAAAACTGATACCGTTTTACCCTAATGAGTTCAGTAGGACACCCTATTTTAAGTAAGGTAGTTGCAGAGAAAATCAGACCACTGAATGCATCCTGAAGACCAGGAACTCTCCAAAGAACCTGTCTTTCCCTCTCTCCCCAGACTGAAAGTTTGTGTTTCAGGATCTCATGATTTGGGGGACTCAGTCTCAAAATTTTTGAATTTACTTCATAATCTCTTATCATTCGTTTGGATAACGAACTGTCTGGAAAACAGACTATCCCTGATACTACTGATCTCCTTTGGCAAAAATCAATCAATTGCTGGCTATCAGTTTACCGCAGCTAGACTACTTCAACACCAATGTATGTGCAAAGGCATACCAAAAGTGGCACATATCACAACCAGAAATTTAAACCATAACTGCTGTTTTTTAAAAGAAAGTATTCTGAGAGCAGCAAAGAGTACCGTTGATTAGTTTCCTATGCTTCCTCCTACACAGGCCTCAGCACAGCAACTTGACCCGTTCCCTATGTGCCCTGCCAAAACACGCTCCAGACAATACGGTATCCTTCTCCCAGGAGGGCAGACCCAGCTCCCTCCCAACAGTGGTTTGGGCAAGAGGCAACGTAGATGGTGTTTGGTGTTAAGCAGGTTGGCAGAACATATATCTGTGGAACTTTCGCTGTAGCTTTTTGGGATGGAGATAACCTCCTCCATCCTATTTAACCCTAACTGGTTGCTGATTTTCACAAAACTGGCAAGCATTTGCTTATTTCTGAGGCTTCTGCCATCTGTAAAGTTGGCTGAGACTCATCAAGGATTCTCTAAGTCATTAGGGAACTGAGGGAAGAATCAATGCATGTGTTGGTAAGTTAAGACCTCCAAGATGCTAGTGGTATTATTTTGCCAACCTCCTGCTATTATGCCACTAGGTTTTTAGATTATAAGCTCTTTTGAATAGGACTCACAAACCTCTGAGGAGGGTCCAGAGTCTTGTTGCCTTCTTAGATACTATCGTACTTACAAAGAGAAAGTGCTGCAGAGCACACCAAAGGCTAATGGAGAAACAGCCACCGGGTCTATATGTACGTGAGTCAAGGGGATAATCTTCTAAATTGTATTTTAGAGGCAGAAGCTCTAAAGGTTGTCCAGGTATAATCTACACATCCCTTCAGGCCCAAATTCAGCAAAGCATTAATGTATGGGTTTACGACCTATAATTTTCTGTGGGCCCTAAACACGGGCACGTTAAGTGACGTACTGGATTTGGGACCTGAGTGATTGTTTAAAAAGAAATCCCTCATGGAACTTTTCAAAGGTCATACACAAATAGGTCTCAAGTAAAAGCTAGTGAATAAGCATGAGAAAATTTGAAATGGGCACAAATATCTCAAGCCACCCAAAATTTCTGTTACTTGAAGTATACTGTCAAATTACGTATCTCTGAACTAAAGGAAGTCCACCTACAACTTTATAGATTGCTGGGCACAGAACAAAATGCCCTTCACATCAAAGGGTACTCTCTGGTACGAAGCAAGAAAACAAACCAACCAGCCAACCAAATCAAAAAAACAGGAGGAAAGAGAAAGCTAATAAGGCATTTTTGAGTCAGATTTTCAAGTGAACCAAGTTAATTTTTGAATGAAGTAGTTTAGTAAGAAGGCATCGTTTAAACTTTAAAAATACACATTTATTAAGAAATAGTCTAGATGTATGAAATATTCTAGAAAAAGCAGTAGCTTTAGCTCTAAAGAAAGCTACGTCATTTATTTGTTGATCTTTGCTCAGATTAACTATAAAACAGCACTAGTTTAACGCTATAGAACTGTCTTATACCTACACCAAAGAAATACTAGTTTAAAGATCCTGATTCTATGAACATTTATGTCACAGACTTCCCATGTGATGTTGGTCAATCATGTTAGCCTGGATTCTTGTAGAACGGGCCACTGAAGAGGATGACTCTGAGGAGTAGATCTTTTCCTACTGCGTAGCATAATTCTTTCACATCTGTCAAGTGCTCTGAGATTTTCAGTAGTAGGTGCTATGAAAGTCAGGATAACAGAGATTTATTACTATTATAACTTATTATAAGTTGAAACTATGATGGTTTATTTCTTTTTAAGCTAGATTCACTCTTTTCTCTTCTTGTAACGTGTACTTCCTTTGAATTTCCCACACTCTGTATGTCCTTTTTCATACTCATTTGCCTTCACGAGAATACATTTTGTTGCCATAGCAATATTTCCCTACCTTGCAATTTTATCACAGTGGCTCTCCTTCAGGTTTCTCTAAGCTGCAAGCAAGACCCACCCAGCAAACACAGCCTGCCCCCACCCCAAACCTCGCGGTTCCCCCCAGCCCCTTACTACTCAGTAGCTTCTCAACAGTCTATCTTTAAACACAGACACACTCCAACATACTCTTCCAAAGTACTCTGGGCTAAAAACAGGTGTTAATTAAAAATGCTGATAAGAGTCAGAGACACCTGTTGTTTCACATTTATTTTACTCAACCCTGTCTGTTAAATCCTAGCCTTTATTGCATTAATTCGCTTCTGCTTTTCTTCTTTTCCGGCTTTTATCCCTCTCACTCTGGTGATCATGTAAACTTAACAGTATGTCTTGAAAGCTGGATTTTATTGAGCAAACATATCAGCATGTCTACACGCTAAAGACAGCTCTATAACAGAGGCCCAGTATCATCACTGTGGTTAAGGATGAGTTGCTGCCTCTATAATAAATCCCTATTGTATATGTGCGATATCTCTGCACTTTCAAACGGCAGCAGATGGAAATTTGGTATTAAAGTTAAGATGAACAGGCCCTTTTCCTCCTTGACTTTCCATGAGGTACAGGGCCAATTCTCCCTCATGCCTGACATTGGATAAGATGCGGGTTTTTTGTGCTAAGACTTCTCAGAGAAAAGGTATTAGCTCGATATTTTCCAAAGCTGGCTGCCTAAATATAAATACCTAATTACAAAGTCATGGTGCGGGGCCAAATCTTGAATAATTTGTTGAGTTACAGGTTCATTACAGTATATTTACTTTTTCTATCGAGGTTTGTCGATAGCCGATATTATTTCTTTATAATAAAATAATGCAGTGGTAACGCTCATAAAATTCCCACACATAAGAACTCCATTACAGCAAATATAGCCACAGGAGAGCCAGACAAGAAATTCTCTAGAACTTTGCACGTGCAAATTTTGGCACATTTTTGAGGGAGCAAATGGAAAACTAATGAGTATTTCATGCTTTTTCTGCACAGCATCATGTACAAGAACATAAAACATAAGAACGACCATTTGCTCAGACCGAAGGTACATCTGACCCGATATCTTGGCAACAGCTAGCTGCGTAGGAAAGAGTATAAGAACAGGGCAAGCACATGGTGATACTTCCCTAAGCTGTCTCCCAGTCTCCAACAATTTGTAGTTCAGCATTTGCTGAGCCAGAGGTGGTTCTATGTTGGTATTTCTCAGTGAATTTCTCTTCCCTGAACCTTGCCTTTCAACTCACGTACAATCACCCACAACATCCTGTGGTAAAGAGCTTCATATTTTAATTATATGTTACGTGAAGAATCGCTAGATTTTGAAACCGCCACGTGTTAGCTTCACTTGATGACCCCTGTTTTTTTCATTAGAAGCAGCAGTGAGCAGTCATTTACTGTGCTCTTTCTCCCTAACACTCACAAGTTAATAGATCTCTATCTCAGTTGCCTCCTCTATAGGTTGAGGAGTTCTAGTCTATTTAGTCATTCCTTTCACTAAAGCTGTTTCATGCATTTAATCATCCTGGCTGCCCTTCCTAAAGCTGTTTGAGTTGTACTATATCCTTTCACAGATTATGGGACTCCAAAATTACATACAAAATTCAGGTGAACTGAACTTCACTGTTTTGTTGTCTATTCCTTTTCTAAGAATTCCTGGCATCCAATTTGCTTTTTGTACTTGTGCTGAGCACTGAACTGACTATTTTAGAGCTGCAGAGTTACAAGACCAAATTCTTCCTCCAGAATAACGGTGAGTTCAGACTCCGTCATTTTATACGTGAAATCTGGAGTCACCCCCCGCTGTGCACTTCACTTTGAATTTATTTACATTTAACTTTGTCTTCAATTTTGACACTATGTCACTGAGTACTGTGAAGCCCTTTTGCTGTTCCTCAAAGCAGGCTCTATCTTCACTAGTCTTAATAGTTTAGCATCATTAGTAAATGCTGGCACCTCACTATTTGCTCCTTTGCCAGGCTACTTCTGAGTATAGGTCTGCTGTATTTATAATCACCACTGCTGACCTCCGTTGACAGCTGACCATTTACTCTTACTCTGTTTCTTACCTTTTAATGAATTACCTACCTATGAAAGGGGAGCTTCCTTCTTATCCTGTGGCAGCTTAGTGTCTTTAAGACATTTTGGTGGGAGACCTTCCAAAAACATCTTCAATAGTCAAACTTTCATCAGTAGCAGCTGGATATCCATTACTGACGTGATTGCTGACATCAAAGAATTCAGAGTTTTGAGACATGACTTGCCTTTACAGAAATCCTGCTGACTCTCCTCCAATACACAGTATTTGTCTTTATCTTTACAATTTTTTGAAATACAGTTTCTACTGATTTCACTAATCTGGAGGCTGGACTTACAGGGCTACAGCTCTCCAAGGTCTCTCCAGACTGTGTTCCTGTCCTCAGGTGCCAAGGTCATTCTAAATAAGAGGTTATACACCACAGTGTGTATTTCAGCTATTTTATTCTTGATTACCTTTAGAAATTCTGGACGAATTTTATGCAGTGCTTCTCATATACTACTATTTATCTATCTATAGTATAACCTCTTTTACTGATACTTCAACACTTACCAGTGTAAACTAAGAAACAACCCCATCCTGACCTATCCTGATTAAAAGGGGACTTTCAGAAAGATCTGCATGCCTGTCTGCTTTTTGTGTCTTTCCGTAAACTTTCTTCGTATATTTTTATTAGCCTTGGTGCCTCTCTCCTTCTATTACAGAAACTATATCTGAGCATCTAAGATCTTTCTGTTAACTGGCCAGTAATAATGTGATACAGGAGCTAGACATTTACAGTGCAAATCATTCCATTTATCTTCAAACAGCTCACCTTTACATGGCTAATTTAAGCTAATTAGGTAGGTTCCCTTTATAGTTAATTGATAGGGATAGGCACTGACGTTTGAGTCTTCACGCTTATCTTAGACATCTCCCTTCGATGGGATTACTCATCCTTTGGGTGCCCATGTCTTTACACTAACTACAGAGGAGCCCAGATGAGTGTGTAGGACATCTTAATTCTATGTTATTAAGTCAGGGGAGGTGAGGCGCACCCCCAAGACACTACATCCAGTTATTGGATAATTGACTATTGCTGACTTTTGTTCTAAATTTTACTTATGGTATCTTTTCCTTAGCAGGCTCTTCAGTTCTGAAGAACCATAAAAGGGAGCTCTGCATTTGAAGATAGGAAGCCTAGGGCTGCCCGAGTATTCAATTAGCTCTTCCTGGAGGGTACTAGATGGAAGTGGGAGAGAAGTCAGAAAAAACAAAGCTCTTTAGGGAAGAAAACAAACAATTTTTGCACATAACAAATGGATTACAGATTGCCAAGCCATGTTCTGTTCTGATCTGGTAAGCCGAGCTCAAGACAGAATATTGTCAGATGGTCCATACACAGAAAAGTGAAGTGTAATGGTGGGGCTCAAGAAGACTCTGAAGATGAATGGAGAAAAAGTATCTTGGTAAAGAGATGAGACATGACTCAATATGGAAAGACTGCAACAAAAAAAACCCAAACCTTAAATTCAGGTTCTTGGTCAGGACCTCAAGAAGAGATTCTTGAGTGTCGCTCCAGAAGGAGATATCATTAGTGACTAGGTAGAGTTGACGGGGAGGAAAGCTGAGACTGACTTACTGAGCCTGACTCCTCCTTACTGAGGCTGACTCCATCTCAAGTATGGAGATGTGTTGTTAAGAACTTATTCTTGAGGTTTTGTCCATGAATACAGTGTATTTGCATTGTTTCTGCACGTGATGTATACCCAAAGCCCCTCAGATTTCAGGGGAATTGCACGGCTGGTACAGCAGGAAAAAGCCACCTTACGAGGGCAGATTATCAATTACACAACAAAACACATTACAACGATGGTCTCTATGTGGGCTCAGCTTCTAAAAGGAGCAACATCAATGCCAGATTAACCAGCACGTGGCAACAGCCTTGGCACAAAGAACATTAGTCCAGCGTAGATATTCTGTGTTCCTTTTTTCTAGTGCAGTCCCATGGGTGGGGACATAGCAGAGAACTGGAGCTGTGGGAAATGGCTCCATATTAAAGTAGCTCTGGGACTGCCCTAAGAGTGCGAGAAGGGCCATTTTTCCCATGCTCCAAGCAGTGCCTCCCATTAGGTTCAGCGGAACATCTTGCCCAAATCTCCGACAGAGATTTCTTGTGGTTTATCTTCATGGGATTTTATTCTCAAGCAATTATGCCATGTCATTTCTTCCCTCCCTCTGATATTTTGCTCAATATTTCCTACATTGTAATCAGCACTAGAGAATTAAATCCTGGAGCCATTCCTGTGGCATCAAAGCATCTGACTGCAATTGAAAACTGTTGCGGAGCTGGTTTAAGAAAAAAAATCATTAGCAACATAGGACCAAAGCAAAGACATTCTAAACTTTTCCTGAGATATTTAACCTCTTTAACTGCAAAAATAATCTAGTTCCGTTAAATAGGTGCCTTTATTTCTTGTTTCTAAAACAGGTCAAGAAGGATGACCAGGGGAATCTTTTCATGTGCAGTTCCATCACAGCAATTGAAACTCTCATTTATCAGTGCCGTGGTAATAGGAAAACCTTTGGTTTTGATCGTTTTCACAAGATGACAAAAAAAGGACTCTTCAAAGTCCTCTCCAGAAGGTGCTACTTTAGTCAGAATCCTGCTACTGAACTTAGAGCTGAATCCCATAGAGATGAATTCTGTTCATATGGCCACCAGACAGAACCTGATTGACATCAGTGGTCATTTTATCTAAAAGCATAATTTAATGCCTAATAGGTTACCTTATGAATATAAAAGACATTCTTAGTCCTGAACCATGTCATCATTACTGTTTATACATATTTTGTGACACACTATGTACCAATATAATTATAGATTCCACTTTTAGGGTGCTCTTAGAAAGGATCATAAGAGCTCTTTGCTCACTCTGTCCCTCAGTTCCATACAGTCAGCAGCAGATGGGATTGGGAACTATTCCTACGGAGTTGAGGCATTTTTTCACCTTTGATTTAGGGTCCTATTTAGGATGGAATACTTACAGTGAATATCTACTTTGCAGATTGCAGTCTAGTGATACGGAACCTGCTTACCAAGGGGTAGTTAGTACTGCATAAGCGATGCACCCGCAGGGCGAAAGAGCTTTATTTTAGCTTTTCAAAGGCTGTCTTGGACTTAAGTGATAACTGACTGTGTCAAGGCATCATGTCAGGTAGTATAGCAGTACATTTCAGAACTCTTGAATAGTGAAGCGATTTATAAAAATCAGTACTGGCTGGAAGCAGATCTCCCCTGATGCTAATGGCCACCTACTTTCTCATCTCCTTTATGGGTGTTTATTTACAAAGGAGCTCTATCAAGTTCTGTGTGTAAAGCCATACCACTTTATGAATGTTCTGCCCAACACGTAGCTAAATTCTTCTTTGCATTTAACCGGTAGCGTCTTACATTGAACACTGGGAAGAGTGCACAACACTTCTGAGAAGATTTGCGAAGGAATACAAACAGTAACGGTAAAAACATGGTGGACGTTTTCATTTTTGGATTCAGACAAAGGAGAATCTTTCATGAATTCATCCAAAATTCCACTGGTGAATGGGATCAGAGCTGCACTTTGCTCTTGAAAGAAGCAAATGCACTATCTTGTTATTTACAACAGAGCTCTGCTTTGTAGTTTTTTTGTACTATGGGGAAAAAAAAAAAACAGAACATTACATTCTCTTAATGGAATTATGAGATGGAAAGGTCCAAATGGTTTTAAATCTTAGTATTTTTCCATGTTAAAAAAAAAAAAAAAAGGCAAAAAGGTCCTTAAGCTGCGCATTCCCCAACACAAGAACAGAATGACACAGGAGGGAAGGGCACAGCAGAAACAGGGAGCTGTGGCTGCATTCTAATTCTACAACTCCTGAGCTGCATTTCAGACTTGACTTTCCAGCCCAGCCTTTACCTCCAGCTCATGCTACATTACTTTCTCACTGTCTCTCTGAGAGAGACAGAAAAATCAGAACGTAACAGAGCAGGCGTGTATTTGTGCCTCTGTGTGTGTGTCAAACAAACAAGATAATTTCATGCATTAGAAAATATGACAAGTACAATTTACGAATGCTTGATCAGAGTGAAGCAAAGCCCTGAGTCAGCGAAGCCATAGTTAACGAGTGAAAAACTATTCCATCCCATTCCATGTTGTGTACACGGGTAGATGAGGCTGTTCTACAGAGGCAGGAGGTTGTGCAGCCACTCCCCCATTACACAAATACACTTAGCAGGCAGCGCTCAACAAAAGGGTGGGGGCAAGAAGGTTACAGCTCCTCAAGGCTTCCTAATAAATCCACCTCTGCTCAACATTTTACATAATGATATAATGCATTATATTATTATAAGCAGTGACATCATAATAAAATACCGGAGCGCTACTCAAGTGGCAAGGAACACCTAAGATATATTTCTATACTTGTAATTCAGTTCCTGTATTTTTTAATTATAGATAAGAATTTAAAGTGAAAATAATTATTCATTCCATAAATACTGTTGTAATGGATCCCTGGCATATAATTAAGAGCCCTTTAATTTTAATTTTGTATACTGAACGCTTCGTTTTGGAGGTATTCCATATTCAGGGCCTATGCCTGCAAAGCTCTAAGCTTCTATTTTAGTGGAAGCTGAAGATGCTGCATGGTTTGCAAATTTAAGAACTTAGCTTTTATAACGACGGATACAAATAACATGGCTGCGTCAAACATGTTGCAAGGCATTTTCCTTCCTTCTAATTGTGATCCATTTCAATCGTGCTGTCAGCATTCCTTGGTCCATCTCAGGTTGCAGCACCGTTTTCTAACCCATACTTGCAATACAGCCAGTAATGATGGAGCATCTTCTTTCTAAAGTGCCCGACACCTAAAAGGGGGAACGCTACCATCACAGCGTTCAGTGTTTTCTAGAAACTGATCTCTTCAATGGTAGAAAAATAGTTAGCCTATAATCTCACTGATAATGTGAAAATAGATGTCTCCAGTTATTTGCGACTGGATATACAACCTTTCAGCCTACAGTAAAGATTAAAATCATTGGCACAAGATTATTACTAGGCGAGGATAGCCTTTCTGAAAAGGTAACTGTATTTCTCAATTCTGGTAAATGCAGACACTCACATCTTAAAAAGTACAACAATAACTGGCACCTTTTTGGCAGACTCAGCAGGCAGGTCAAAGATTGTCTCAGCATGTAGAATGAATTAATATTTCTCTCCCAAGACTGGGTCCTTCTAGAAAAGGCTTAAGGCAGATTGGTGGGGCATTCAAAGGAAAGCTGGAGAGGGAGGTGAAAACTTTTGTTTACATGAACATTTTTCAGATTTAGATCTAGAAACATTAAGTGTTTTAATGTTTTAATCTTGCATGGAAGACTCTGCCCTTCCCTGTCCATCCCTTATGTGTCTGGTCTCCTCTATAGCCCACCACACACCCCCTAAGCTGTCCTCCCCTATTTCGCTCTGTGCTCCTGCTCTGCCCTTTTGCGGGACTCTCTACATCCCCATCCCTGCCTCTAGTCCTTCGTCCCCAATTCCTTGTCTTCTACTCACGCTCCTCATCCCACTTTCCTCACCCTTCCTATCCCACTTCTGAGTTTCTCCCTGAGTGTTTTAGCTCCTTATCCTCTAGATTTAATTTCTGTGCATCTGCCGCTTGCTTTCTCTGAAGCCGAAAGGAATTGCAGAAGGCCCTACTCTATTCCAAGAAATATTCTTTGAATATCAGCCATACTTATAGTGCACTCAATTTAGGAAGCACTATGTTTCCTCCGCTTCTTCCTGCAACAGGGTACAAAGTGATCACTTTGCTTTTGTCTCCTCATGCTCACAAGAGAGTAACAAATGTCCCCTAGCACTGCACCAAGTTGGCATCGGCAGTTTACGGATCATCTGCATTCAGGTTTTCTTGTTTGGTCATGCAGGCACATCTGCGGTAACACAAATTCACTCTGAAGAGATTCATTAACTATTTGTAACCAGCCTGCAAGTATTTGGTGCGAAATGAATAAGGGTAAAAAGCTGAATAAATCAAATAACAAAGGTTGACCCAGAGAGCATATAAACATAAGACTACCTAAAATGCAGTCTTCCTGACACCCAGATAGAGTTGCTGTCTGTGACAAACAGGTAGTGGGAGGACTACTCCATTTTCAGTGTCCTCATGGGTATAATATGGTGATCTGAAAAGGCAAGAGCATGATTCTCTTCTCACTTTTCTTCCTGTTTGGAACCTACAATGGTAAACGCAGGCTGGCAGAAGTGGCTTGCCTTGCTGGCTCCTCGCAGACGGATGCAATAGCAGCGGCTGCAACTTTCACGTGCCTGAAAGGATGAGTGAGCATTGTGTCTCCCTATGATTCTCCTGCATTCTCTCACCCAGAACCACGGTTTACCATTTCTCCAACACATCTGTAGTTCGCTCACCCAGAACCATGGTTTACCATTCCTCCCACAAATCTGTAGTACTCTCTGCTTAGCCTACATTCAAATCATTCTAGTCACTTAAGAAAACATCTAAAAGGAAATAAACACCAATTAAGGCAGAGCCACTTTAATACAATAAAGATCAGCTCTGAACATCATTTCCTTGCTTTCTATCAGATAAATCTCCCATTTTTGAACATTTCATTTTGTACTTAGATTACGTCTTCTCAGATAAGCTTTAAGCATTACCATCTGTTCTGCAGCAATCACATGATCCTATCACTTTGATTCAGTCAAATACAAATCCCTTTGACAATAAGGAAACAGCAAAATAACATACATTAGTTCTGAAAACTGCCACAACCGTAGATTGTTCAAGGGCTGCTTTATAGTGGAGGTAACAGACACAGGGATACTCTCCTACCCACACTGTCCGGGCAGCATTCTGACACTGAAGCTTCTTGTTTGCTAGGGGGATTGAGTCAGTATTTCAGCTGTGCTCAGCAGCCCCAGGCGCCGAAAGCTTAGCCAGGGCCCCATGCCTCTGCATGCCTGCTAGCATTTGGAAGCAAATCCTGAGTCAGAGGGAATACACCTTTCTCTTGCAGAGGTAAGAGCACTAGAGTTACACCTCTCCGCGATCTCTGAAGCATTCTTTCTGCATCTGTCCTCCGCAGGCAGCTGGCCCATGGCCACTATAGTTGGCCACTGCAGCAACAGATCTTCCCTGCTGGTTTCTAGGAGAAAGGCAAAAGCAGAGTTTGTACCCACTATTGTGGCCACATCTATTAAGAAAACCCCAGTGAAAGGCTAGCACATATTATGCAGATATTTGGAGCATTCTTCTACTTAGAATAATTTCCGCATTGGAATGGACTCGTTTACCAGAAAGATGATCCTACTCAGACTCAAAACGTAGGAGACAGGATAAAATCTTTAAAACGTGAAAGAAGCACATGCTGTACCATCAAAGCAACTTGCAGTTCCTAGCTTTGCATATGCAGACAACATAGATAATCTGGATGAATCGTCGAAAAAGGGTGCATTGTAAGTGTTCTCACTGTGTCCATCTGCACTCCTCCTCAGCAAGGCGTTACAAACACTGTATCATTCAGAAGGTAATTTCTCCTTATTTTCACCCACTGGATAATTCTCAGAGGGAATGTTTCAGCTATATTTGTGGTTGAACACATGAACAGGTTAAACTGCTGTGTATTGATGTTTATAACCGATTGAAATCTAGGCTATTGATTTATTCTGAAGGAAAAATATAGCAATAAACCAATGTCCTATAAATTCTAGCTGAATTTGGTATTATGACTCTTCTAATGTCATATAATTTACAGACGAATTCAACGTTTCATTTTCTACTCTTACTTTAATGGCACTGAAAATTCACTGAAAATTACTGGAATATGAATTTCTATATGAGAACGTTGAGGGCGAGAATAACAAAATGCTCAGATTTCAATGGTGCAAAGACAAAAATGTCTTGGACCATGCACCGTTCGTTTGCATTTTAGCATCTGTTTAAACTCAGAGTTTTCTTCAAGTTTGTAAGCTGTTTCAATAGTTAATCTGCAAGCAGTTGGTGAATATAAATCTCTCAGAAGCATGCTATCTTTTTTCTGTCAAGCTAAAAGGGAAAAGGTGATTCATTTTAAGTGTATTGATGATAGAAGAGCTCTGAATAACATTTTACCTGCAATACTCTACTTGAAAGGAACGAAGTGCAAGTTAAACAAACAGTGACAATGAATGCATTTTTTTCAGGGGTGGTCCTCTTGGAAAATGTTAACCACATTAAAGTAGGCAGTTATTGAAATATGCAATTAATTTTAAGTTGGTAGAAGTTGAAACTGTCATTCACCTGAGCAGGTGGTGGAAGAACCTTCTTGCATATCTGCTGATTGGGTCCCTGTACTCCAGCACGGTGGTATCCAAGAGGGGTCTTGTTGGAGCATAGAAGGTTCCAAGGCTTGCCTCAAGCTGTGCTGTGGAGTTCAAACACAGCAGCAATGAGACAAGCGAAACTGTTTCAATTACAACAGGTTGCTCATGTTTGCAGTCAGTCAAATTCCTCAAACACTGATGAAATGTGATGTTGTTGTAGGACAGATGAAATTAAAATATGATGGATTGTACAAACACAAATGTGTATATAAACTTTCACTTTGAGGCAGAGTTGACAATGACTTTGAGCAACAAAAGCTGTCAAAAGGATGAAGAAGTCTGTATCACATCAAGTTCTCACCAGCAGCATACAATTAAAAGTGACTCATAAGAGTAACACAGTTTGAACAAGTTTGTCCAGTAGAGATCAACTCTCAATTAGCTCAAATCATCTTTGTCCTCTTAGGCAAACTACAAGGAAGTTCAGTTTTTCAGGGATTATTGTGCTAGGTCAGCAGGTGACAGAACCCTTCTTGTGATGGCCTTGAGGTCTAAGGAACCTCCTTCAGCCCACAGTTGTTTAAAAAGTAAAAAAAAAATAAAGGTTTTAGAAACCCTAAGGGCTTGACTATCCTACAGCGTGTAGTGGTGGGAAACAGGATAACGACCCTTGTAATCAATAAAATAAAGCCGTTTTGTTACAGAAGTTCTCTCCGCTTTCAACACTTTCTCACTGCTATACTCCACGGCTGGAGCTCTTATGCATGTTTCTACATGGTTTTAATACAAAATTGTAAATAATACAAGAAAATACACAGTACATGTTTGTGTCTCACATGCTTAGCTGAAAGAAAATTTAATGATGAATAATATTTATGTTACATGACTTCTGCTTGAGAGTTAACACATAGTACAAGTCCTTATAGGCAGAACAGGGAGAATTTGCTATATATTTGCTATATACGTTCTCCTTTCAGAGTGAATACGCAAACTGCTACTGCTAATTAAAATTTTGTGTGGGCTTTAAGAGCAAAATATAACCTATTGTCTCATTAGTTGGACAAAATCTCATTGATTTGTTGTTATTAGTGCTTGTTTGAACTAGCCATTTCTGTATTTAGTGATAATGGTTCTTTATTTCCAGGCATAGTGACATTTTACTTTATTAGGCTTGATAGCACTAAGTGTGCTAACAGTACTGTGTTAGTAACACAGGCAAACTGTTAGTAAATTAGGTTTTGCATTCTCTTAAATCTAGACAGTAAGGTAAGTTGAACCTTAAAGGTATTTTCTTTCAAAGTAGCAGTCAACTTAGATTAAAATTGAATACAGCAGTACCTTTGCAAAAACAAGCCACACTCTCTTGCCATTGCTGTTTTCTTGACAGCATGTTCTGTATTTCTGAAATATTTCAACCTATATGCAATATGAGTAACTACTAGCACAGTTATAGATTCATTAGATAGCCCAGCTTGACGTTGAAGGCAGAATAAAGATCTCAAAGATAACTGCCCCATCGCTATAAGTAAAAGGCCCCACTGGGTTTTGCTAATAAAAAGGAAAACAAATTACCACGCCAAATTTGTTAGATTCACATAGAATAACTCCTGGACAGAATAAAATTCCGTCTGCTGTAAACAGTGTTAGGGAGCTGCGTGGGGGGAAACACACAGACATCTATTTATAATGTGCATATTTTTACAGGAGTTTCACAACCAGCCCTTTTCATGGCTCCTTTTAAAAGCATGTTTTATTTAGAATTGATGTGCCACGTTTGCAACGCAGAGATTTTTTTAATCAGATCCCCCAAAATGGGACAGCTGATGGCTTGGCAGCAATATAGGACACCTTGGAGTTTTTCTATCATCAAACACACCAGAATCCTAAGTATTCTTTCTTGCCACAAAAGATGCCTGGTCCCCAGCTGTCTGCCTGCTAGACTGGAGGATAAAACCTTCACTACATCAAGGCACTTCAAATCTGGAAGTCTACTGAGTTTTAAGACAGACAGCAAATCAAGAGGAAGGCACAACACCAAGCTTCAGCAGAGACGAGGGGGGAACCTAAAATTCATCATTTCTTGCGAGGGACCCCAGGTACTACCGCAGGGGGCCAGAGGATGCCAGGGAGGCCAAATGCTGTAAGCCTAAAGGAGGCAGCAGAGGATAGGGCATTCGAAGCCTTTGGAGCCTGCGATGAGAGCCACCCTCCAAAAGCACCTTAAAACCCACACTAAAATCTCTTGTCCCTGCTGCAGGAAAACGTCCCTCCTTAAGCTGGTGCTGTCTCAGCACGAATATGTAATGCACATTTTGGTCCTATGTTAACTAACATTAGTCTGTAACATAAGCTAAATTTATGTAATGGAATAAAGTTACAGCATACCTATCATAGTGCTACACATATTAAGTCACGCCCATACCATATATATTAAAATACGCATTATTTTAGTATCACTATTGATACAAATGAACTAGAATGCAATCAACACATTGATCCAAGTTTTACTGAAATGACTTGTCTATATACGACATTTGATTATGAAGTACCATAATCTGGCTGGCTGGCTGAATTCTCACTATTGTCTTCTTTATACAGTCAATAAATATATTGTCATAATTCACATACGAATTACAAAGACACCACAAAAATACATTAAAAATACAACCAGTCTCTTACCTTCTCTGTCTGGTGTAAGCTTTTGTTTAAGAAGGTGATTGACAATGGCGCTCAAGCATATATAGCACTGACGACCCATCGTGTTCCAGTTCATGGTGTTCAGGACACTAATTGCCTCATGTATCTCATCATAACGAATGTACTGGTGGATGATTTCCACAAGGCCCAGCTGTCCTCTTGTGATCACACCTTTTACAGGAAATATCAAAACCAAAGACAGTGTTATAAGTATGTCAAACAGTAGCTGGCTACTTTTCAGCACAGTTAAAAATAATTGCTGTTGGTTAACATTAGAAACTTTAAGTTAATGGGTTTCAATACTACAATTTTTATGTGAGATAGCTCCTTATTATCTGGGTATATTTAGACTGAGGGTGCTTTGGACAGCGGAGAAAAAACATCAGTGAACTTGACACACGGAGGCTGAGCAAATGTGGCCAATACCCACTGGTGACAACATCAAGTAATGAAGTTTGTTTTAAACATGGGAGAAAAAGCTCATGCCCACTTTATCATTATTGTATTAGAGGTAATAAATTCATGTTCACAGCACCTGCTTTCCGTAGGGAAATACTGCTGGACAGCACTAAAAAATAGCATTTGTCTCACACAAATGTACCTATGTATATATGTTTACAGCCCCTCAGGCTTCAAAGCAACAGCTACTCGATTACTCTCCGTACTGCAATTGCTCTAGAACTTTCCCCTAGCTTGGCCAAATTCTCCAAGTGAAGCATTTCTTCCACGAGGGGATATCATGAAAGACATCAACATCTAAGGACCTTTGAATTACAGGTGCACACGAAACCAAGAACAAGCTTGCCATAGGGAAAAAAAAAAAAGAGCAACACATTGCTCACACCATGAGAGCAGGATTTGTCTACAGCACTCTCTCTCTGAAAAGTAGAAATTGAAAGACTGTCAATGTTTCTTGACTTGTAGATCTCAGCTTCTGAACAGAAAAGGTGACTGAAAAGCTGCAGAAAGTAACGTTACTTATTGTCCCCGACTAGCGCAATAACCGTGTGACATAGGCCACACATGGCATTTTAGCAATTCTTGCTTGCTCTGGGTCACTAGAGTGCTAGAGTATCACTACTGCTCCAGACATTAGAAAGAGACCAGAATAAATTTACTGTTCCCCTCTCTTTAAATAAAAACATGTTACTATTTTATTTTCTTAATTTATATTCTGATGCTGTTTGTCAAAACTAATTTTAAGGAAAAAAATTCTCATGAGAAAGGGAATGAGCTGAATTTCAACATTGATATTAAAGCCATAGGACAGCTGGGGAAGAAAAGTCTGATAACAGAGAAAAGCAGACCTGATATATAGAAAACATACCTCGCAAAATTTTCATAAATGTAATTGTGAATACTGTTTGTGATGTAAAACAAGAATTCAGGAAAAAAAGTACAGGAAAACATCTGACTATAGCTCGAGGACAAGTAACCTGCTGAGAACGTGCATACACAGATCTGACGCTTCGGGGAAAAAAAAGCTTACATATTTATTTTTTGTAACAGAAATACTTCAGGTTTTTAGTGTCATTAAAGAAGTGACATGTTTGTCTACTGTATTTCACTTTACATTTGCATGTATTGAAGCCTATGGACATTATACTGTGTAACAGCCACGTTTAACCTGTGTATGTGTGATAATATCTAATTGTTACGGTAGACTTTATTCTTCCTAAATGTTTAGTGTTTTTAAAGTATTACATAAGTTGGGCAATCTTCATATTAATCACTAAGTGAAGATGAAAATATTTATTTGCATGCTAATTAAATATAATATTATATTTAAAATGCCTTTTGAGGCCAGCAATGCTGAACCACTGGCATCAGTCCCAAGTCTGGCATTACGCAAGATCTGGGTTGACACCAACGACAAGAAGCCGCAATGCTTTTGAAAATGAGTTTGGCATTAGACACCAAAAATATTTGCCACTAATGTTTGAGGGTAAATTTAATATGAATCTCTTCCTGAAATAAATCTGGCTAGACAGCACAATAGAGAATTCACAGAACTTGTCCAAAATCATCATATGTCAGCTGGAAGTTAAAAACATATTTGCCTATTCTCATTGACATCGTTTCTTAACGGATTTTTATGGGAAACAATTCCAACTCATGAGTTAATTATGGATCTTATTTCACTCCTGAATGCCTGTCTGGGTTTTGCTGTCATGGACCCCTAAATTTTCCGTATAATTTATTTTTGCATTATTTTGTGAATAGCAGAGACCTTGAAACTGCTGAGGCTGGGAAGCTCAACACAGCATTACCTTGGCAGTGCGGCAAACTGAGAAGAGGGGTAAAGCTGAAAACCAGGATGCAACAGAGAACAGCATATTTTTGCACAGTGGACTACGAAGAGGGAGGGAGGGAGGAAGGGAGGGAGGGACAGAAAGAGCGTTGCCTTCTTCCTAGAAGAGATTTTACAGTAATTATACAGAATGAATTTTAAAATGTGATAACTTTCAGCTGTAGAGGTCAACATCTTCCCATTTGGATGCTTGACTTCTCCTGGGTGGTACGCTTCCAGGCAACCTGCTTGGGAAAAAGAGGTGACAGCCAACTCACTGCCTAATTGATTTAGGAACGGTGCCCAGGGAGACAGTCCAATTAAGTTTACAAGCTGGCAATTAGCAGGAAAGGCCTCTAAATCCCTGCACTGAGAGCCTGCTTGCCTTCGTAAGAACATAAATGTGCTAAAGATAGCAAGGGGAAAGCTGTGCTTTCTGGAAAGCTGTTGTGAGAAAACCCCACAAGGGAGGACTGAAGAAAAGCAAGGTAGATGCGGGAAGAGTGCCTTCTGCTTGACAGGTAAGAGGTAATTTAGAGGGGTTTTTTTTGATGGCCAACAAGCACAAAAACATCAAATGGCTGTTATAATTAGTGTTCTGGGGTGCTCTGCAACTATTAAACCTGTCATTGAACATAATGCAGCTGAATTATCTCAAAATAAATCATAACTTGTAAACAGTTTTTTAATAGTTTTTTTTGGGTAACAGTAATAATCTGGATCAGCTCTTTTAAAACTATACAACTAGAAGTCAATCCAACATTTCTGTTGCTAACATCCTATCATATTAATTTAACTAAGTATGCCACTGCACAAAGGTAAGTTTTTCAAATTCAGTCTTTCAAATGTTTAGGTCTGCAATACTTTTAGACAGGGTTTTCCCCCACAAAAGCACATGTGTGTCTCAGTAATAAAGAAATTAAGTAGATTTTTCAAGCCTCACTGTCACCTAGGGTTTTGTTTGTTTGTTTGTTTTTTTAAAAAAAAGTTTCTTCCTAATCTCAATAGCTTTATACAAAAGACTCATAAGAAGCTCCTGTAAAGATCTACAGAGACAATCCTGTTTCCTTGGACAGACAACGGGTAAAATGCTGAAATTTTCCAGGATGAGTATATTCGACATGGCTGTCTGCCCTGCTGAAACACTGGCTCGGTAGTCAGAAGGTTTAAGCATGATTGTTTTTTTAGCTCTCACAGTGGGTTTGCACCACTGTAACTTGCCTGACTTGAATGGAATGAATACAGTTCTCACTGATGAGCATCTGCAGGGGTTTTATTCTTAGTTCAGCCACTGACTCGTTGTGTAACTCTTGGAAAGCCTTTTAGCTTTCCTTTACTGCTTCTTGTTATTCTGTTTGTAAAATAAAGACAGTTACGGGTTTACTCTCTTAAAGTCTCCTTACACCTAAAATGAGAAGTGCTATATAAATTCTAAAACCAGTATTATTACTTCTTTTATTCACAACTCCTGGCAAATTAATCAAGACACCAAACTTCTCTGAAGATTATGAAAACCCTCCTTCCTGTGTGAAAAGCCTTGAAGGAAAGAAACGGTGTAACTTCATGTACTGAAGTCAGGAAGAACAGAGGACTGGGACAAATGTAAGTTGTAATGGGAAGGATAGTTGCATCATACACATAAAAAAATCATTTAGGAAAGAAAATAGCATTACTATTCTATTATTAAATATAGCTTATTTTAGCTTGTTAGGGGTATTAACTAGAGAATGAATACAATTCCTAAAATTATATACTACAAACTAGAAGAATTTTCCATATGAGAAATTAGAACGCTTTATTAGAGTAGTAGGGAACATAATGGGACCCTGCTCCAACAGCCGATCGGGGTCCTATTCTGTCAGACCCCATATGAAAAGACACTAATTGTGAAACGTAACAAACTCCTTGGATAGCATCTTCAAAAATCACTGGAACTACGTGCTTTTAAGGCTATGGTCCCATGTATCTGAAATGAAGGTGTTTCGAGCTACAAAAAACAGGTGAGGTACAGATGTTTCCTTGAGAGCTCAAGGTTCAATAGATGTGCTCAGCAACTTACCCAGTTTAAAGTGAAGTACTCCTAAGGGTCCTTTGTCGAATCTAACCAACAAAAGGTCATGAATACCCGTGCCGTCAGTGCTGGCAGACACAACCTGAGGAGCAGCCCACTGGATCTGGACGAGGCTGCTAGGCACCTCAAAGTGTTTACTGAGTTGCAGAGTTGCCTCAGGTGAATAGTCTTGTGCCAAGAGTTGAATTTTAATTGGGGACAGTGCTGTGTCAAAAACTTGCAACTCCCCTTGAGAGCTGCCAACCATGAATATGGCTCCGGAAGGGTGGTAGGTTATTAAAGCAGGCAGCAGTTCTGCTTGGGCTAACAGAGTCACTTGGTTGTAGGCTTCATACAGAATTATTGACGAATCTTCACACCCCAAGACTAGTTTGTCTTCTGTAACATCTCTGCAACAGCTGATGGCCTTGGATCGCAGTGGTATTCTGGTGACAGCCATGCACTGAATTTTGTTCCTACTGCACTTGTAGACGCAGCTGTCGGCCATGGGCTCTTTGTCTGTGGAGATGGAGTGCTCTACTGTGTAAACCTGATAAGGCTGATTAGTGCTGAAGCTAGCATCGAGTGGATCCCATTCCGTACGGACGTAACTCAGAACCTGAAAAAAATCCAGAACGTTTCAGTAGTCATATGTAACAATTTATTCTTACTTTGATAATTTAAAAGATAGACTGCTGCAAATGTGCTTTCCCATGGGTCAGTAGCTAAAACAAATCCGCATTTTAGAAATGGAGTTATAAAATCTACTGGTTTAACTTTTAAAAGGTTAATTTCTTCTATTAAAAAAACATGCAATATAGTTTGAGCCGTATTTGTTTGTCCAGAGAATATAATAGGTTAGCAGAATAGAGATAAAAGGGGGGATGGTCCTAACAGTGTTGGTAAGAAGAGAAATGAGCAGCTAACTGATACAGAAGAACTGATTATTCACAAGTAGGGTGGGGAGAAATCCCAAAATTTCTGGAAGAATTTATAATAGGTTACTCTGAACATCACACAGAGAAGATTTTTGATTGTTTGCTCTGAGCCATGATAACAGAAAATATTACACTGCAGTGGTAGAACCTATGGCATGTTTAAACGATGTATACCATACGTTGCCAAATGAGTAGGTCGCAGATGTTCTTTGGTGCCATATAGCTTTAGATGCAGAATAAATTAATTTCTGATCGCAGAAAAGGGGGACCATTTAGGTGTACTTGAAGGCTGAATGAACTGGAAAAAGAACAGAAAGGCAGAATATGGTAGAAAGACAGCAGCTGGCAAAGAGGAGGAATTTGTAGTGTGGAAACATGGGAAGTACCATAAAGTGATGGGGGGAATAGTGGAGACGAGTGAAGATTCGTGTCCTATAATACATGGGTTTGAACAGAGGTGTTGTACAGGACTCGAGCATGGAAACTGTGGGAGAAATACCAGCTGTAAATAAGTTACAGATTAGCTTATGAAAAGCTATTTCTCTGAAAGAGAGAGAGAAAACCAATGTCTCTAGAAGAATGGGAGTAGTGGAAGTCAGTCAGAAACTTGTTGGTGTTTATTCATGCAGAAATAAAGGGTGAAAAGAAAATGTCAAACTGAGGCAAACCCCACCCTCAGGTATACCCATAGCATTCTTCACACCATAATCTAAAGCTGCCGAGCTGCCACTAATTTTGGAAGCCCCTTCTTTTGAGTCCAGGTGGTATGCAAGTACCATTTACATAGAAAGGGGTAACAAATGTGATTAGAAGGCAGAGAGGGTGAGGGAGGAAATCTGGAAATTTCAGGTTGAAAACAGAAATGCACACATAATGGTAAAGCAGTTTACATTTGATTTCCACAGATCACAGGACCAACTGAACATGTAATTTAGCCTTTCATCCTGCCGAGGAGAAGAATAAGAAATTAAGATTTTTTTGGCATATCCCCCATTACTTCAGAAGCAACTGATGAATTTGTAAACAAGTTACTCAGGATGTTGATCAGACTGCTTACGATGTTTTGTTCTGACAGTTTACTTATTTTGTCAGCAAAAAGGTTTCTCATTCAAAAAAAAAGAAAAAAGGATTATTACAATTTTGTGGCTGCAAACCAGCTGCCAGTTAATACAAAAGTCACAGCTACTTCAAGATGAGTAGTTAGGGACATGCAAAGAACTACTTAATGCAAAAGCATCTAATACAGAAGCCAGTGCATCCAACTTGTGAAAACCAGGTAAACTGATTTCAGAGTAGTGATAAATGAAAATACATACCAAAGAGGAAATAAAAGATTAAATTACTTACATAGTCTGAAAAACATTTTCTCACCTCCACCATTCCCTCACCAATGACTTAGCCTCTGCAACTAGTCATTTATGCCCACAAAATGTGCAGTGGCTACTGTGCAGATGTTAGAACCACTGAAACATGTGGCTTATTAGGGTGTTAAATTGCATAGCAAGGAAACCTGCAGAAGAGGTTATTGTGGACAAAGGATTACTGTGACCGCAGAGCTCTCTAACCCCAAATAAAGACAAGGTGAAGCGTTATTGTTTGCTCTGCTGTTCCCCCTAAGACTATGTATAGAGACCCAGGTAGCTGCCTTTCAAATATGTGAAACAGAAATCTTGCCCAAGCAAGTCTTCAAAGCTTCCATAACTTCAGTGAAATGAGCCTTGAGGCCCTCTGGGACTCAGATTTCTGGCTTCCTATGGCAGGTTTCAGTGCACTGCATTCTTCAGCTACATATTTCGATCCAAAACCACTGTTCCTCTCTGGACACCTCCTCACAAGCTGCAAGAAAGCCATGAAGATCCACACAATAATCAAGCCTATGAGAGATGAAAGACTGAAAGCACTATTAAATTCTGAAGAGAGGCTGGCCTTGAAGGTTAAGACAAGTGAGAAGAAAACATGTGAAATACGGAGTTTACAACTCCATAGGAGTGACTGCTGGAAAATAGCAATGGAAACAGTCACAGAAAAATAAATGTTGTCATCTGATCGTTTGAGAGTCAGCAAGCAAACTGAATCCAATTAATAATTTTGTTCTGCTTTGTTAGGGCAAAAGTGTGACAAAATGTTGCTCACTACTTTGAATTTAAAAGAAAGTTAAATCTCATATTTTGGAAGGCTAATTTACTGAGTCTTGAGATGAGAAGCTTCCTAGCTTCACAGAATTTTGAGAGCAAATCCTTGAAATGAAGTCTAGGGTAGGGCTAGTTGCTGTGTATAATGCAATTCTGAACTAGGAAAAAGTTCCTGCAAGGAGAGAAAGACTATTTGCTTCACTTCAAAACATAAGTTTTGACATAATGTTTTAACAAACGAGGCTTTAAAGGAAACTTTTCTAGACACTACTGCTCATATTCTGGCTGAAAACAAGAGAAACATTTCTCCTTAGATTGGAACAGATAAACTGCTGCTCATGCATCAGTGGCCTCGTGTGCCTCTTGGAGGAAGAGTATCAAGCTGAGAGACCTCTTTGTTCTGGCTTCCAATTTTGCTGAATGTAACGCATTTGGCACTCTGAAGGGGGAAAAAAATGGATATTCTCTTTCATCTGAGAGGGAAGATTTGAGTTCCTCCGTCAGAAATTACTTTCACTATTAATAATTCTTCATGCCGCTAACTG
>NW_009595374.1:0-573 GCF_000690535.1 Cariama cristata | reverse complement strand
ACATTGTGAGTTTTATTTCATCCATATCCGCACTGTCCGTATCTCCATCTGAGCTAAAGAACTTAAGCTTCTTCACAGGCAACAGAGAAAAGAGCATTTTTGCATCATAACTGGTCTGACCTTTTGTAAATGTCCAGTTTAGGGCAAGAGAAACAGATTGAGACTCCAGGTGCTATAATGGGAGCCTGGTATGACTAAATCAGATATAAACCTCTGCATTAGTAAGATGAGTTCCCCTGTCAGCTGAACAGGACATTTTCCATCATCTTCGGAGGAAGAACATGGAGATTAACAAAGATTTTGGTGACAGAAGCCACCCTTGCGGCGAAAGCCATTTGAAATGAACCATCCTCACAGGTCCTCAGTTGGCTAAGGTAACTCAGCTAAGCCGTCCTGGTTATAACTACCAACCTCAGTGGGGATCATGCTAACGGTAACCCCAAACACAGGGGCAAGATCTCAAACGTCGTGTGCTGGAGAAGTGAGTAACATCAACAAAGATTTACTACATGGAACGAAGGGTTACTACATGGTGATATTATATATGTAATTCTTCACTGTTATACCCTTCTT
>NW_009595373.1:5882-9341 GCF_000690535.1 Cariama cristata | reverse complement strand
GTCTGCTGCCAGCTTCTGCAGAAATAGTCAAGGATTTTGTCTCATTTGTCAAATCCCCAAACTCCCAACATTCAAGGGGTGCTTTGTTTCAGTTTTTTCCTAGTAATTGAATTATACCTTTATGTGATGCTAACATAGTCGCTGTAACAGTTAAGCATTATGGGGAAAAAATCCTGGACATAATATGCATCTTGTGTTTAGACTTCTCTGTGTACTTAGTTTGAGGTATATAAAAACGTGTTTTTTACAGTAGCCTAGTCACGTATTCTGTTGCAAATTCAAAAAGCAGCGTTGATATTTTTTTTCTCCCCCTGTGTCTTGCGATATTTTCTTCTTAATAGACCTAAAAATTCAAAACAGCCAGAGCGGGAAGAAAAACGAGTCCTTGGTCTTGTGTTACTACGAGGAGAAAACCTGGTGTCCATGACAGTTGAAGGACCACCTCCAAAAGATGTAAGGAAAAAGAATGCAGAACTGAGGAGAAAGGGAAGGGACATCTGAAAAATATGCTTCCTTGCAGGAAAATGCTACTACAGTATTGTCCTAGACTTCCAGATGTTTTTGTGACTAGGTCCAATGAATTTGACTGCAAGAAGTTCTAATCCCTTTGTGGGCTTGGGCATTAATTGGACAAAGGAGGGCTGTGGGCACCCCTAGGATCTGAGCACTTTTATTTTGATAAATCTTTCTTTTGTGTGGGTCTGTTTTCAGACTGGAATTGCCCGAGTACCTCTTGCTGGAGCTGCTGGAGGACCTGGAGTTGGGAGAGCAGCAGGGAGGGGAGTGCCAGCTGGTGCACCCATGCCACAAGCTCCAGCAGGATTAGCTGGCCCTGTCAGAGGAGTGGGAGGACCATCTCAACAGGTGAGATGCTGTGACCCATTAAAAAAAAGAGTTGTCTGGTATATTCTGGGGTGGCTTTTAATTCTTGGTACCAGTGTGATGCAGGAAATTGGTGGAGTGCAGGAACTGTAATCTTAGTTTCTGCTATCATTGAATTTGAGCCTAGTGAGGCTTTTTTTGGTACTCGATCCCCCTAGGAACTCTGTCTTATATGATAGAAGAAGAGGTGTGAAAAGTGCAGCTTATTGCACAGAATTCAAGTGGTATCCCTTGAATTGTATTACAGGTTTGTAGCATTATTTAATACATTAAGAGGGGACTGGTGTAATTTTCTGAAGGGATAACTTAAATCTGGCTTATTTTTTAGTTATTAAAGCAGATGTGCTCTTTCTCTATGAACCTGTTTATTTTGTTTACAGGTGATGACACCTCAGGGTCGTGGAACAGTTGCTGCTGCTGCTGCAGCAGCCACTGCTAGCATAGCAGGAGCCCCAACTCAATACACACCAGGGCGTGGGGGCCCTCCCCCACCCATGAGCAGAGGAGCCCCTCCTCCAGGTAGGAATTACTAAATAGAGTGGAGCAGCAAGGAGCTCATATTATGTGGCAAAATTGGTGATAAAGAGGTATTTATCCGAGTCTGACAAAGATCTAGTATTACGGAGGATTATTCTGATAACCAACTAGTGCCTTGAATATTGAACTGGATTTACATGCTTGTTCTTTGTCTGGCTTAAGGAATGATGGGACCTCCTCCAGGTATGAGACCACCTATGGGCCCACCAATGGGAATGCCACCTGGCCGAGGTGCTCCTATGGGAATGCCTCCACCAGGCATGAGACCACCCCCCCCAGGAATGAGAGGTGAGCAGAGGTTATCTTAAGTGCCTAGAAGCTATAAGCCATAACAGATAAAATGTTTGAGGGGTGGTATGTTTCAATGCCTCACTAGCTCTGCTAGTTGTCAATAAATGCCTCAGTACCAAAAAAAGGAGTCCTAAGGCCACTTTGAGTATGGGGAAAACATCCTTCTGGTTTAGCCCTAGCTGTTCCTTTCTTCTTCAATATTCAACTCTTCCCTTTATTCCCAGGACCCCCTCCACCTGGCATGCGTCCACCAAGGCCGTAAAATATTCTATAATGTACCTTCAAACTGAGAAGACTGATCAAAGGAATACACTGAGCAGTACCACCTGTCAAAAGTTTGCTATGTATATTTTATATTTACTGCTTGTAAAGTTTGTCCTTTTTAATAAAGTTGGAAAATTCAATACTTTGAGTCAGTGTTGTACTGGTCTATTTCAAGAGTGCAGCCATTACCTTTCACTACTGCACTTTAGTCACCCCAGAAGAACAGCAGGTTTGAAGCAAAAAGCTCAAGTTGCATTGACAGCTCAGAAGTTAACAGTTGGTCTGGGCCACTAGATCTATATTGGTTTGTGTTCCTTAGAGGAATTAAAGCATATAAATGAAATTTAGCAAGGCTCATGAGAAAAAAAAATATTGGGGGATGGTGGAGATAGTAAAAATTCAAAGAAACAGCTTAACATTTCAATGAAATTAATTTTGGGTTACTGATCCGAATTCTCCCTGCTTTATTTACAGTGGAACAAATACAATGGTGCCTGTATTAGGAATAGTGATCTCTGATGCTCTGCATTAAGCTGCTGCTTATTAACCTACAGTAAGCCTGCTTGATCTTCATAGGTAGAGCTGCATTGCTTCTAGTAAAAAAAGAAAAAAGTGAGGATGAGCAAACCTATCATACAATAACACAAATCCACCTGCATTCTGGTTGTAGTCTTCCGTTCTTGCCTCAGCTTACAGCTATGTTCTCAGTTAGGAGGAAGCTGTCTGCCCCCACCTCTCACCTTTGGAGATAATCCTTTCTTCAGATAGTGGCCTCTTAGAGATGTGTTTTAATTCCTGTGACACCTCTGAAGCCATCTTTGTGAGAGGTAGTCTGAAAAACTTTTCTTTGCTATTTTAGAAATAGGCTCTCAACCATAGTAATTAACTGAGATCACAGAAGTGTGCAATAAGGGTTCTCCAGTTTTTGTCCTAAAGTTGACTTACATGAACTAAAATTTTGATAGAAAGATGTAACATATCCAGCTCTCAGTTGCTCTAGCTATCCTATAAGACACAGCAAACTTTTTAGATTAAAAATCAATCCTTTATTGCATCGGCTGCTGAAGATGTTTTCACACAGGGTCTTCAACTAGGTATTAACAAACATCCCAAAACTATTCCAGAACTTGGAAGAAAAACTAATCCATTTTACTGAAGTTGTCTCCTTGCAGTACAAAGAAAGCCAGGCCCTGGAGAGCATGTGTCTGAAATTACCTGTTTGGTAATTACCAGCAGTTCTTATTTCCTCTTGTACCTGAAAGAGAAGATACTTGAAATGACATTCTACCAGCCCAACTCTCAATGATAGATAAGGAACAGCACTGAGCATTTTCTAGACAACGCTCTCCCAAGTAGAAGCCTAGGAATGTGCTATTAAAGGCAGTACCCTTGATTGCCCCAGCATCAGACCTGCACTAGGGGAGTAAGCAACTGCAGAATCAACAAACCTTTAAACGGTCCCAAGAGGAAGACAAAGCGGGGGGT
>NW_009595373.1:0-5851 GCF_000690535.1 Cariama cristata | reverse complement strand
AGAGAAGAAAGCGGGGGGGGGGGGGCAGGAATCTTGAATAAGGAAGTAAAAGGAGCTATACCTGGACTTGGATTTGAAGTTTCCTCCTTTCCTATGTTGGGCCATACCCAAACGTTTTCGGTCTTCAAATGATGGGCTTTTTAAGAGAGGGGGGAGGTAAGACAAAACCCACTAAAGTATGTCAACAGTATGAATACTTCTCGCAAGAATCCCTTCTCTGTTCTGCCCACCTTTCCCCCCCAATATCAAAATATCCCTGAGAAAGTCCACCTACTAAAGAGTCCCACCTACTAAAGTCTGGACAAATGTACTATTGTACTATTATTAAGACGTTACCCGGCACGGTACTGCTTCAGAGCCTTCCTGCTTGTGTTGGTAAGCTCGTCATCAAACACAGACAATTTTTTCTTCCACTTGGGGCCTAACACAGAGACAATAGTCAAAACATTGGTTGTAAAGAGAAGGCCACAGCATCATCTTGTTTACTATAGCCCTGTAGCCTGGACCACAACAATTAGACTAACCATCAGGAAAAGCAATGACTACTCTCTGCAAATGTGCACTCTGGCCAGCACTGATGGCCATTCCTTCAAAGACCAGTGCCTCCCTCTATACAAATTAGTTACAAATAGGTAAACTAAACTAAGTAAGCTACTTAAGGTAAGTCAGCTGTAAAACAAGTCTCCACCTGCTGGTACTGCTGCTGGTTCCTCTTCTGGCAAGACTCTGGCTCGCTTTGCTCGTCGATTCCTTTTTGCCAGCCGCTCAGCATACATTTGAGATTTCAAGATTTCAAACTGTGACCTCTCCTCTGACTGAAAGATGTTAAAATGCAAATTTACAGCGATGTGAGGTTTTGCTAAGGAAAAACTAGGGTAGTCCACTCAGGGCCCCACTTGTCCATGAATGTACTCACTGTCATTTGGACTTTTTTCTGTCTGTCCTGCATAAATTTCTTCCTTTTCTTTTTGCCTCGTAATGCTAGGTCAAACTCCTGCAGAGCTTTAGCCACTAGAGAGATAAAGAAAAACATAGAATAAAAGAACCTCACAAAGTACAGAGCAGAGTCCAGTTGCAGCTATGGAATTTAACACGGCAGCAGCGTCATGACTCACACTTCTCTTTCTTCCTCTCCTCACGGGTCTGGAACCAGCTCCGCTCCAAACCCCCACGTGCAGTCTCTTGTTTTCCTGTCTCCAGCTGCTTCTTTGCCCTATTGATCTGAGATAATTCAGGCATAAGATAATTTAGCTCATGGTGGCTAAAAAGTATCTCTCTCTTCCCTTTCTCAAGTAGGCAGGTTAAGTACATTAGGGTAACCTCCTTATGCACTATTATCTACTCCAGATCCTAAAAAAAACTAAGGAAAATTAAAAAAAAACTAAAAAAAAATGCTTACCTGAGCTTCTGACTGCTGCATCTCACGTTCCTCACGCTCCAAGCACAGAACCGCATACACATCTTCCTCTAGATTCTCAATCTTCTCTCGAAATTTTAATATGACATCTGAAAACCACACAGTGTGAAGAGCAGATGCAGCTTATGTAAAGTCCATCTTGTTTTTCAGCACCTCTTTTAATGTCCCTCTGTACCATGATACTCCCTGCATACTGCTCTCCTGCTTTCAGCAGTGAAGTGCATACCTTGGGGGATAATTCTGGCTTTCACTGGTGTTTTCGCAGTCTTCACAATATCCTTCAGCATCTTGCGCTCTTCCTCACCCACAAGTGAAACTGAACGACCAGCCCTGCCTGCTCTTGCTGTCCGACCCACTCGGTGAACATAGTGTTTGGTGGTGTTCGGCATAGTAAAATTGATTACCTGTAACAGAAAGAGCGTTAGTAGGGAAACAACATTAAAGGATTCATTAAAAAGCTCAGCACTGCAAATACTCACTGTTTTAACACCTTCAATATCAAGTCCACGTGCAGCCACATCTGTAGCTACCAGAATATCAATCTGCTCATCCTTAAAGCGCCTGAGCAGAGACAGCAAACGCATTAGCAATGAATACAGCAACCCACTTCTGCCCTAAAACTTCCAAGTCCTAACTTCTTTTTTGCCTATGAGTGCCACCTAAGCCTGCTAATACCTGAGTGCTTCCAGCCGCTGTGCCTGAGAAAGGTTCCCATGAAGCTCCCCAACCCGTAGACCCATCAGCCCAAGTAGGATGTGCATACGGTGAGCTTGCTTCTTGGTCTGGGTGAAAAGCATCACATGATCTGGGAAGGTTCGTGTCAGTAGAGCTGAAAGAAAGTCCTCTCAGGAGCCTGCTTCATAGTCACTTACTGATTCCAGCTTTTCTTTGCTCACCACTAACCTGATACAATGGCCTCACGGTCCCCCTCTCGGTTGGGTCTGATCCGGATAAATTCCTGCCGCAGGAAAGGGGCAACATCTGTGTTGCTGTTCACAAAAATTCGGACGGGATTTTTCAGGGAAACAGAAGCCAAATCTTTCACCTATCAAAACAAGTTAAGGAAAAAAAGGCCACATAATCTCTGGTAAAGACTAGACAAACTTCTATTCAACTTTCTGCCTCAATATGCTTCTCAGCAGCCTGTCTTACCTCCTCTGTCATTGTGGCAGAGAAAAGCATTGTCTGACGGTGGTTGGAGCACAACCTGATTATTTCCTTCATTTGTTCCTCAAAGTATTCATCCAACATCCTACACAGGATAAAAACAATAAGATAAGGCAAATTCATCTGGTTTTAGCTAAGAAACATTACTTAAGGTAGGGCAACAAAGACTGCCCCGTAGCCTGGGAAAAGGAAAGCAGAAAACTACCATCTCATTTTTCACTGCTGTCCTGCTTATCCTACCTGTCTGCTTCATCCAAAATCAGGACCTCAACACTGCTCAGGTGGAAAGAAGGGCAGTTGTGGAGATGATCAATTAGTCGCCCAGGAGTGGCAATAAGAATGTCTGGCCCAGAGCGTAGAGCTGCTTCCTGAGTCTTCACATCTAGGCCACCTGAAAGAGAGCGAACATGGACTGCTGACTTCCTGAGCAGGTGGCAGCACAGTATGCAGATGCAAATTGCCTGAGGAATGGGAAACAACTCAGATTAATATCACATTCACAATTAGAAGTGACCCACCTTTTCTTTCTCAGAAACCAACAAAAAGTACGGCTCGGTATTGGAATGTGGTATTTTAAACCACAGCACACCCACTAGAAGCATGCATACAATAACCTCCAGTATAGCCTCCATTTTATAACACAGAATTCCCAGTTATGTACAGCAGCTTACAGTGAGCTGTATAGTTCACATAAGCAACTTCATACTCACCTACAGCAAGGCAAGTTGTGACACTGCTGAACTGCGCCAGCTGTTTTGTGACAGAGTGCACTTGAATACCCAGTTCTCGTGTTGGCACTAGAACCAGTACCCGTGTTATTGGAGCCTGACGAGGTTTGTAGATCAGGCGCTCAAGGACAGGCAAGATGAAAGCAGCTGTTTTACCTGAAGAAGAAAATGAAGAAGTATTACCAAGAATCACCAATTGTTGTGAATTGCTAATTCTCCATGTTTCCTGACCTCTGCTCAATCCCCTACCTGTTCCAGTGGCAGCACAGGCACAAATATCCTTCCCCAGGAGACCCACTGGGATACAAGCCTTCTGAATTGGGGTTGGTTGCTTGAAGCCAAGAGCTGTGATTGCCTACAAAGGAAGGCAATTAAATGGAATTTAAAAGCAATTAAACTCTGTCTCTGGTATGGCCACACCTGGAGTACTGTACTGATGAGCCCAGCACTGGACACAAGAGAGACATGGACATATTGGAGAGAGTCCAGCAAAGATTATGATGGGAGCAGAGCACCTCACTTATGAGGAAAGGCTGACAGAGCTGCGACTGTTCAGCCTGGAGAAGAGAAGACTTGGGGAGGATCTTATCCATGTATATAAATACCTGGAAGGAGGACGAAAAGAGGATGAAGGCAGGCTCTTTTCAGTGGTGCCCAGTGACAAGACCAGAGGCAATGGGCACAAACTGAAACACAGAAGGTTCCCTCTAAACACTGGGAAACACTTTTTCACTGTGAGGGTGACTGAGCACTAGCATAGGTTACCCAGAGAGGTTGTGAAGTCTCCATCCTTGGAGATATTCAAAAGCTGTCTTGACATGCTCCTGGGCAACCAGTTTTAGATGGCCCTACTTTAGCAGGGGGTTGGACAAGACGACCTCCAGAGGTCCCTTCAAACCTCAGCCATTCTATCATTCTGTGACAAGTCTCAGTCAAGATAGTGCTGACCCATTGCAAATGAAAGAATGGTTTCCATTATTTGGCAATAGCAGCTCCTAAAGGACTATCACACTAGCTCCCACATAATTTCCTTTTCAGAGAGGCTACAAACAGAAGAAGAATTTGACAGTTCTGATTGGTGGAGGGAAGCTGTACAACGTTCTTCAGAGTGACATACGTAATAACTAAACTAAGTAAATACCTTTAGCAAAGGTCGTGAAAGATTCATGTCCTGGAATGACAAGTTTTCATCATATTGAGAGGCATCTTCAAAAAATCTCTCTGCTTCCTAGAAACAGCAACAACAAAACTGGAACAACACAGGCAGCAACACAACACGTTATCAAAGGGCTCTGGACTGTTTTTTGAGCTACAGTTTGTTAGCCAAAGCCAAATTCCTCCAGAAAAAAGGTCAGAGAATGACCTAGTGTCATTCCATCCAATACTTACCGTTTCTCCCTTTTTTGATCTCCTCCGTTCCTTCACTTTGATCGTATCTGCAGAGAAAGAGAAACATGACAGGAATTAAGAAGGACAGCTAAATACATAACAAGATATGGTGACTACCCTAATCTCATACTTTTTGCTCTGAATGAGCTATTGAGGGAGAAGCCTCAGAAACAAGTACAGACATGCAATGGAGTTAAAATCCAAGCAGATATCCTTCCTCAGGGACAAGTTCAATTAAAGTACTATGGCTACCTACCATTCAAAATAAGCTTGACCAAAATCAGAAGCAATGTCGCAGAAAGACAACAAAAAAAAGAAGTTCTTGCCCACTCCCAGCAAGGCTTCACTACAGACTCTTCTCCAGTGAGCCAACAGTTTGTCAGATTCTTGCTCCTGACCTTCTCTCTATGTACTGCTAATACCTGCTTTTGTGAAGATAGTTTCATCATCCAGTGAATACTGAGACTCCACATCTTCTTCGTCCCCACTGAAATCCTCACACTCCCTCTTTTTGGTTTGATTATTCTCAGTCTCTGCATCTTCATCTCTTGCTTTTGCTTGTTTAGTTTCTCTTTCCTAGAAAAAGATTTAAAAAAAAGTTTTAAAAAGAAAGGATAAAAAAACCTTCAATCCTTTGTGAGCTTTTGTTTGTTGTTATTATGAGCCCATTCACAGATCCATGATTTTGCATAACCTTAAGAATTAACAACACTGCATTCTCCTCAGTTCAGCAATGTATCAGGTGTGGCTGCAAACCCAGTCGAAGTGATGAGCAGTAGCTTGAGCACTGCACCTCAGGATGCTTTCTGAGTCTGTGCCTCTAGAGGGAATGCAGTAGAAGGCCAAATCCATACCTGTCTTTTCAGTAATAAGAAAGAAAGGCCCTGACCTGGAACTTCCTTTTCTGTCTCACTTTCTCAATCTTCTCATCCAGCGTCGTAGCTGCTCTCTAGACAGTAAATCACAAAAGAGGAGCTGTAAGAGGAGCCGCGGACAGCGTGGGGCACTACTGCCTCAGGCACTACGGCCTCATTCCCCCGGCCCCAGGCCTCACCTTGCCGCGGAGGTGGCGCAGTGCCGCCGCCCAGGCACCTTCCCCGCCGGCCTCCGCCTCGCCGAAAACGAAGGCGGCACTGAAGTCCCCACCTGT
>NW_009595372.1:29659-29876 GCF_000690535.1 Cariama cristata | reverse complement strand
TAGCGCGGGGTCGGCGGGCAGCGTTGGCCATGTGTAGCGCCTGCACAGCCCTCGGCCCGGATCCTGCATCGTCATGCAGTTGCGCTGGTTTCATAAAGGAGGCACTACATTTTCAGGCTTGTTCCCTGCTCCCGTCCAGTGTAGTCTCCAGTGGTGCCTTTAGCTTTTTTTTTTTTTTTTTTGACTTTTGTTGTTATTTTTACCCACCCTTCCCCCC
>NW_009595372.1:24347-29628 GCF_000690535.1 Cariama cristata | reverse complement strand
TTTGAACAACACCTTCCGTCTGAATTCAACCATGTAAAACTGTTTTGGGCAAATGTATGGCGGGGTTTTGTTCCCTAAGGAAGGGCAGCCACGGTATGCTGCTCCTACCGATGGTATTTGACTTGGAGGTCAAAAACACCAACTACCTAAATATTGTTTAGAATGCCTGGCTGTGAAGATGCCAATTCTATTAGGACTGTTTTAATCGACAGTGACATAAATATTCACCAACACAAGATATTTTGTTTGGAAACATGTCAGTTGACCTAGTGAATGTACCTTTCTCCTAAATAATAGCCATTGAAATCAGAAGGAGCAAAGGTATTTTAGTGGAAGTTTGTCACAGTGACTGCGAGATTGCATTTCAAGATTAGAAGGTCATTACATAAAACCGTGCTTTCTTAAACATAAATCTCTATTTCATAAAATAACAGCTAAAACTTATTTACTATCAGAGTGACTCTTTTTGGTTTGGTTTTAGAAAAACTTCCAAACTGGTGTTTATATAGTGTATGACAAATACGTAAAAGGAGGTGATTTAAAATATCCCTCATATTTGTTTGTATGCGTACAAATATTAACATCTTGTGGGTTATATTTTCCAGCAGATTGTTTGATAGCCCTCAGCAATCTGCTTTTTCTCAATATCCTTTTCAAGTCCTTTATGATATGGACTGTATTTAATGTTTTTATTTTTATTTTTATGGGCTTGCTCTGCCGTGCGAGGCACGCTGTGAAGTGCTGAACATTTTTATGCCATTCAAAGGTGTCCTGAACTTCTCTGGATTGCATCCCCTCTGTCAGTGGGGATACAGGAGTCCAAAATACATGTGGAAGTCCCTTTGATGGTTGTGGAAATCTTACACTGCTGGCCATCTCCATTGGAGGGGTGAGGGAAGAGTGTCTGTGTCTATCAACATAGTGATGCTGAGAATACAGCGTTATATCAGAAATCTATTTGAGATCTATTAGGCCACACACAGCTGATTCCAGGTGATATTACAAACTTAGTGATTTGTGCGAGTTCACAGAACTGTCCATTTATGCAAAAACAAAACCCAAAAAGTTTAGCCTTTGGAGGTTTTTTGCAATACTTGATTTTTCTTGAGAAATGTGCTAAGTTTACAAGATTGCAGAGATCATATTATTGCTAACTTTTAATAAACGTTGACGTCGTGGACATATATTCATTTAGTGTGTAAAACGACGTTCATCATCTTAATGTATGGGTGTTTGTGCTTTCTTGAGAGAGATGCTTTCAAGCAGTGAGGAAAATAGTTAATAACATGTAGTTAGCTTAATTTTAAAATGCACAGAACAATGTCGGATGCCATTCTTCAGTGAGCGATCACGTTAGATTTAGGAGGTATGTGAAGAATGCGCAGTGGAAAATTGCGCATCTTTATTTTGAATTATGTGAAGGTCTGCTTACTCTGTCTACAGCTATACTATATGAACAATTTTTTATGAGTGAAATAACCATTTGAGACATAGTAATGAAAGTGTGGAATTAAACTCTTTAGGATTAAATCAGATATGGTATTTTGAGTGTCTGCTCTCATATCCCTGTTTTTCTCCCTTCCCTTTCCCTTATGACTAATTTACTCTTCCTTGATAACCTTACGGACACTCTGTGTGAACCTAAGTAGTACTAGACAGGGCGATCGGACTTCAGGAGGGAGGAAGACACTCCCTTTAGAAAGAAGAATTAATCTCTGCGTTATGAAGGAAAGAAGCAATGACAAGCTTGATGATGGGCGGGTATCTGCTCAGTGGGACCAGTGAGCGATGCAGGCTCACCTACTTGCAATACTTAGCTAGAATGCTGTGGTGTTACAAATCACCTCTTTGAGTATTTAGTCTTCTGTTACCTGTGGATGTCTGTAATCAACTTTAGCCTTATTTAGACTTGGCGGTAGTGATCGTGGACAGAGGAACTTTACATTCATGAAAACTGTCGGAAGAGGTTGTGTCCCTGCGACTGAAGGCAGCCGCTTCGCTACCTGAGGGTACAGTTGGACAAACACAGTGTTTGCTACCGCTCGCTTCCACCTCGTGTGCCACGCCAGCGGCTGGGCTAGCACACCTCCCTGTGACTATGAAGTGCTCAAAATTAAAAACAAAAAGTGGGGTTTTAAAATGTAGTTTAGGTTTTTAATTTGGTTCCCCCTGCAGCCCCGTTTAGTGTTGTATGAATGTGGTGAAGGCTTAGCATTGGGGCGGGAAGGAACAAGAAGAACTGCTTGAGGTGGCACGGATGCTGGTGGTTACCTGGCCAAATTCTGTCACTGGTCGTGGATTTTGTGTGCCCCCCTCACCCATTGCTGCATAAAAGTGTGTGAATCTGGCTGCTGTGGCTACCTTTGGGCGGAAACAGAGTGGGAGTGTGCAGGTGAGCCATTGGTGCCTGAGTTTTAGATAAATTAACAGTTTGGGGTGGTGAGTAGTAAATTATCCTGTAAAAATTCTGAAGAGTTTATTTGTATGCTGAATAAACTTAGTGGAAGAAATAAATAATAGTTTTTCTGTACTGTAAGTAGGGTATGTAGGTTGCTTTATCATGCAAAAAATTACAGCTGTTTAGTTGCTAGTAAGTTGCTCTCTAAAGTGTAATTGAATCCAAGTCCCGATACTTTATATATGCTTCCTCTGTAACGTCTTTTCACAAATGTGTCTGAACTTCAAAGAACTTGGCTTAATACAAATCTACAGTTAGATATTGCATAAAGTTCTTTCATGGAGTCTCATTGGCAGCTTAATAACTGTAAGTTTCCCTTGTTTATAGTTTGATTCTGCTTTTTTGTGGGTTCAGCCTCAGCCCATAGTTACGTACATACCTGTGTTTTGCGTTAGTGAAGTTTCTTTTCTGAAGTAGCCAGCACAAGCTTATCAAGGCAGTGTCACAGTCCGTGAACACGTGGTGACTGGTAGTTCAGGTTGCACACTTGTGTTTTCCTTGTGTCAGCTCTGCAGCCTCTTGGGCAATGCCATCTTTCAAGGTTTTCCCTGGCTAGGGCAATTTAAAGTTGAGATTTGGTGAAATGATGCAAGATATTTACAAAGAACAAGAAAAAAAAAAAAAAGGGTCTCTGTGTGTGTATGTAAGTGAAAAGTTTAAAATTGCACTTTCCTGCAGTTTCCATGCAATTGAAAGTTTGTGTTTCTTGCTGTTCATTCCTGTTTTAGGTACATAACACAGTGTTTGTTTCTTTTTTTTGCCTGCTTCTGTGCCTTTCTCCTGAAGGCCTGTATCCCTCTATTTCCCTGAGCTCCTTTGCTGTCTTCTACATTGCTTCTAGCCAAGTGGTGATAAAGTCAGGCTGTATGTTTGAGAGGAGATTATGTAGACTAAATTCATCATATGGGTGGGTATCTGTGGGTATCTACTTGTTTGTATGTCCATCCTGCCCCTTCCCCTCACCAGCCTTGACATTTTTCCGTGAAATAGATGATGCTTAAGTGAGGGGAGATCAAAATGCTGATCCAGCAGACAGCAAGCAAAATTAAGTTAATTCTGAGATTATACATAGAGTGAAGAACCAAGCCTGACCTCTTATTCCCAATAGTGATAATGTTTAGTAGCTCTGGAAACAGTGTGCTTGGCCTTTGTGCATTGCATTATTCTTAGATAGCGACTTCATGCCAAGCGAGAAAACGGCACCAGTGACTTTTGAAGGGTGCTAACTCTGTCTAGAGTTTCTTTTATATATTCTTCATGAACTGGTTGCTCAATAGGTTGTCAGATTTAGTAAACTGTCTTTGAAGGAGAAGTGGGAATAGTGGAAAATGTGTGCAAAATTCAGAGGGAAGTGTAGATAGCACGCTATTCAGGATGAACTATATATATCGGGCTTTCTTACTCCACTCCCATTGTTCCATGCTATTGACTGAATTCAGAAGAGAAGTAAAATCTGCTCCTCATCATTACTATGTAACTATACTAAGTAACGTAGCAAGTTGTGTGTGTAAAAGTAATATGAGCCCGAACTTAAAAAAAGCAGATGGAGGTCGTTGTTTGACACTAACTGAATTGGTTTCATTGCCGCAGAATAATTTATCACAAGAAAATCTAAACAGTGCATCCAGCCTGTAGCAGTTTAACCAGTTTAGCCAGTACATCTTGCATGACATCATTTGATATTTGGGGTAAGGGTGAAAATGGACTGGTTTAGAGCTTGTGAAGCATCTGATTTTTCTTAAAGGATAATAAATTTAGATAGGGCATTGTTTGCTTTAGTTTGTGCCTTGAGGTGTCTCAGATCAGTTGATTAACTTTGTATCTTGTGGCTGTAGGATGTTGGCTGTGAAGAGTAAAATACTGGGTAGCTTGCAATACAGGGCATTAGTAATCCATAGCAGGCTTTTTCCCCTCAAATACAGATGTATGTTAATGTATAGAAAATCTGCTATGTGCTAGTTTGACATTACCAGCAGCAGGATTAACAGTTATTATAAAGTGTCTTGGCAAGCAGAATGGAGGCTGGAGACTGGCTATCTTATTTGTCAAGTTGTTAAATATGCAGTGTTGTTTTCTGAAATGTTTTTTATTTGTCACTTAAGATAATGTATTTTGCTCTGATGGTTTTAGCATTTTAATTTGATACAGTAGCAAAAAGAGTAAAAGTGCACCTAATCAGTGGCAACGGCTGTAGCGTAATGTATCTGTGCATATTGTTGCAGGCTTAGACTTAACACATTTTAATATTTCTGCTGAAACTTTTTTTTTCGGCTTGACTTACTAATTGTAGTAAAGCAAGCTCTGTAAGTTTAGAAACATTGAATGGAGTTTGAATGACTTGCCAGCAAAATGAAGAATGGTCAGCTTGGAAATAATGTTTTATTCTCACTAGTACTTGCCTAGTTTCCCTAGAAGGCTGAGATTTTGTCAGCTAGAAATAATTAAGCTTCTGGAAATTAGTAGACAGAATTTGAAAATACTGAAACTGTACTGAGTATTTGCAGTTTGGGGAAGACAGTGTTACTCTTTTATCGTAGTGCCTAGGAATTTTTGGGGTTCTCTTCAGAATATGAAAACACATTTGAAGACTGTTTTATATTGGACTTAATATGCATCTAGAATAACACTGCTTGATTGTTCAGCATAACAGCATGTGCATATTTTTTGAGCAAAATCTCTTAAAAAGATGGAGATTTAAACTAAATGCTACATTTTGATAAAATTAAAATTCCATGATGTAATCAGTATAGCGTATCTCAGTTTGTGTTTTTAATTGCTGTTAATTTGGCAGCTGTTTTAAACATTACCTAAATAAGGCATTCC
>NW_009595372.1:18253-24328 GCF_000690535.1 Cariama cristata | reverse complement strand
TGGCCTATTTAATAGTGAAGATTTAAACAAAGCCATCATGCTTTGTAGCATCAAACATCTTAGGAGAACAGGACGTTCAGTGCCTGCAAACCTGGGGTTCTCCCTGACTGCCACTGTAAAGCGAGCTTCGAGGTGATGCCACCTGGAGAGGATGAGCCAGGAGAGAGATGAGCTCCCCTATTTAAATTGGGGAGGAGAAGACACTAGTGCCTTAGCTTATTCTTGCATATATGCTGGTATGTGGAGACAGACAGTCTTCCAGGCATCCTGAACATCTTGGGGTTTTCCGCATCAAAACCAGCACCTCAACTTGCACTCCAAAGCATATTGCAAACCAGAGGAAGATGATGTGGATAGCAAGCTGGAATGTCTGATGAGAAGAAAGTTCAAAATAGATTTTCTTTTTTTTTTTTTTTTTTTTTTTTTAGCAGTACTGCAGTGTTTTGCACCCTAGGAGAGATTGAGGTTTGGGGTTTTTTTAATAGTTGCACCTCTTTGATATGAAACATCATAAAAGTGCTGGAAAACAGAACTTGGAGCTCTACATTTTGTGTGTTATTGGAGTGCATTCAATCCCTTAGAACTTGCTTTAAATGCAGAAATCTGTGAAAATTCTTAAGGTTGTTTTTAATGATTTCCCTTTTCCTAGTGTAAATAGGAAAGGATGTGTAGGAGTATCATTGGTGTTCACTGTAGCTCTAAGCTTGATCATCTGGTGATGTCGCAAGATGCAACTGTAAGGATGTTCTTTAAAAATACGGCATCTCCAGCTGTGAATGTGTGTTTTTGTAAAGATCTACGGAAAATCTTGTTTGGGGGTTCTAGATCTGACATTACACTAATGCAACAATTGGATGAATTTCTGTTGAGCTGTGTTTAAAAAAAGGAATGGTTGTGTGTTTCCTCAACAGAGATTTTCCTTCCCATATGTTTCAGTGTGTTATTTTCTAACATCACTGATATTGTTCGGCAGAACTTTGATGGAGATTTTGATAAAAGTATGATGGTGCAAATGCCTATTAAAAACTTGTTGAATGTTTTAAATTCCAAATCCATCTTAGTGGGTTAATATTCTTGCTGTTAAATAGATCAGGGATTAGTGGTGTAAATTTGTTTCACAAAATGGCTAATCAGTGAATTAAAAGTGTACAGATTTATATCTGTAGTAAATAAGTTAATAAATGAGTTGATGTATATAAACGTTATTTAAAAGAAGGGAAATCATATTTTTAAGAAATGAAACTGACTTCCTAGTATAAGATCAACACATTATTCTGTGATTATTCTGTGGATAGGAAATTTTTGGTGTAAACATTGCCTCTGAGCCATGAAAGTAGTGGATGTTGTGGACTACAGTTTCAAGCCTAGGCCGTGCGGTGGTCTGTCTGCGCTCCTGAGTATCTCGCGTGGGGTTGCCCATGCCTGTGGCCCCTTGGGACCCAGGAGCGGCTGGGAGAAAACCTGACCCCCCAGTTGAGGAGGAGGCTGCCACCCCCTCTTGTTGCTCACCTGTGCAGTTTAGCCCTTACCTCTCGGTAGAGGATGAGGACTTTAGGGTAGGCTTTTTAAACTTGCACATGTTCTGCAGTTTGGCCGCTGCGCTGGATGTGGTGGTGGCAGTGGCAGGGGGTTGTGGCTTCTAGTGACAGGAACATTCTGATTTCCAGGTCTTAAGATCAGAAAGGTTGGCCACCCTGCGCCTGGGATCTGTATTTTCATGCATAACTATTTTATCTGTCAGCTGTGATAGGGACCATTACTGATCTGGTCCTACAAGGCTGCCTCAGCCCCTGTATGACTAGAGGAGGGTCTGTGCTGAATTGCATTTATTTAGCAGTCTACAGTTTGTGGACAGTAACCTGTTGCATTTTTTTATCTCGATAGTCTCTGATTACTGGAAAAGAATGAAGAGATTAAAAAGTGTTTGGGGAATGATCGGTTTCTCCCCCCCCCTTTCTCCACCACCCCATCTAAAAATACATTTTGTTTTAGACACTCAAGGTGGAGTTGGCAATCCTAGTACTGGGGCATGGTGGTTTCTGTATCATCTTTGGTTTTTTCAAGAACAAAGATCACTTCATGTGGAGGTGGGGAAGAACTTACATTCTCCCTTCCTGCTGTAAAACCAGGCAGCCCTCTTGATGCAGCCGACTCTTTGCTGTTGCTGTTCAGTAGTCATGTAATACGTCTCAGTTACATATCATCAGAATATTTCTGGTAACCATAATCAGGTAACAATTTTTAGACACAAGTTTGCCTTCATGGCATGTCTTAACTATTCCGTTTAGATAAATGGTTGGTTTGCTTCTGGTACAGATGTTAGAGCTGGATTTACAGGCTTCAAGTCCTAAGACAATGCAAGGTGTACTTTTTTTTTAAAAAAAGGAAATCTGCTTAAGCAGAGGCTGCATGAACCCTCTTTTATTGTTCATTAAATCAAGCTAAGGATAGTTAGATTTCCTTCTTCATTGGGAGTAGCAAGGAACTGGCCTCTTCTAAAGAATTTTTCACCTGGTTAAGTGTTAGTTGCTTAATGATATCGAGGGGTGAACCTAATTTCTGGAGAACAGTACATACTGTTAGAAGTTTGAACACAGGTAACTCAAATGTGTCTGTAAATTATATGAATTAAACAGTTGGTCACAAGCCACATGCAAACCCATCCTTGCTAGTAGCAATTACAGTTGTGGTGTTTCACAATTTTCTTCTGCTTTCCTTTCCCTCTTCTCATTCTTCCTGTGTGGTTTTTATCTCCTCTGTGTCAGTCTGACTGTTTCAGATACTTCTTCGGCTTCAACCCTGCACCAAAAAAACAGTCCCCTTAAAAACTAGTATAATGCTTTGCAATATTTCTGTCATGCCACAAAGGCAGTAATCATAAGCATAATTTGGTTTTGGTTTTTGGGGTTTTTTTGTTTGTTTGTTTTGGGTTTTTTTGTGGTGGGTTTTTTTCCCCCCCCTTCTTAAGGTGTCCTTACAGTTGAGGAATTAAAAATAAGCAGCAGTAAAGTCAAACTAAAATCTGCTGGGAATGGTAACTTACAATTTTTTAAAGTAGTTTATTCTAAAAGTTTAACCACAAGATTTGGTAATAATTGTTTCTTCAAATGTATTGTTTCAGTTCCATACTGATTTTAAGATATTTAAGATATTCTCAGCATATTTGTCTTGTTTTTTAACCTGTTTTGTTCATCAGGCTCATGCTGTGGCTTACAGCCTGTACCCTGAAGTGTATCATCTGAAGTAGGAGAGGGTTGGTGTGGGAGGGATAGGGTCCTTGCTGGAAAGGATTCTTGGGGTTTGCCTCTGAAGGAGGAAAGGCCGTGCAGCTTATTTCCTTACCAGTGGAGCTCTGCTGGGGAAACACTCTCTTGATCTTGATAATAGCACAGACTAAGGGGGAAGATAGTTAGAAAGTTGCACAAAAATGGATCTTGGCAACTGACGCAGGTGAAACAGTTCATAAGCAGCTCCATTCTGCTGTGACTTTGTTCTATCCCCTCTGCTTTGCTGGAGATATGTAGTGAAAGGAGGGTTCTCGGGTTCCTGCAGTGGAACAAAGAGCTGAGCTGGCGTGGGGAAGAGCAGGGGGCAGAGGTGTGAATGAACCTGGCGACTGGGTACCTTGGCATTGCCGCTGAAGAAATGTGTGGGGAACCGCAGCATCTGTCTTTGGAGTTTTAACCTTGGGATAAAAGCACTTCAGCTTTATTGGTCAATGACCTCTCTTGCTGGACGAAGAAAACATTCTAACTAATTCTTTAAGACCTTTCAGCAGCCTTCAGCGTAATGAACTGAGAGGTGTTAATGTTAATGCAGTGGGAGACTGTGCCTCAAGTGGTTCTCTTCGGTATGTTTATCTGCTGTGTGTCTTACAAACGATGCATGCCCAAGAAGCGTTTGTATAAATCCATACTGCAAGCTAACAATGAAGATGGATCAAAATTTAGACACTTTGTGGCACCTTTGAAGAACAAAACTGAAGTCAAATCCAGAAAAAAGTATTTGGTTGCTTGAGGTACAGCATAGTCAAGGGCTGAATGTAGCCATGGGAGCCTTCCTAATGCCTTATGTGTCCAAATGTGTAAACACATGCTTTTGCTAGTAAAGTTAAACTAGTAGCACTGAATTCAACACAGAGCACATCTTCAAGGCCCATTTTATTCAAGAATATTATTATTATTACCTAGCTTTTGCTTAAATTAATGTAGTGGAAGCCCACTTGCAGTTAGCAGGTGTGCATGCTAGACCTCTCTGAAGTCAGAGGCACCAAATGTCTCCCACATCCAAGGCGTGTCCTGTAACTGGTACGGTATTAGGTGGCTGTGCTCTGCAGCACTCCAGCTGAGGATAGTGCCTGCAAGAAAGAGAAGTCTAACCCAAAATCAAGTACAAGCTTCAGGGAAGGTCCTGGATTTTGGTCTAGGCACCAGACTTTATTATATCAGATGACTTTTATATGCTACTGTGAGCCAGGAGAAAAGTTTGCGTCTAGTTCACTCTAACACTGCTACAGAGACGAGGTATCTTCTAGAGCAGTTATTTTTGACCTCCACATCTCCCTTTTGCCTTCTCGCTTGCACTGACACAACTGTGTGGGAGCCCATGGTAAATGTGATGAAGAGATCTGAATTTACAATAACTTCCTTATTTTGGGTTTGTTTTCAACCTAACTCAATTCACTAGTCTGCTTTATTGATTGGCCCCATAAACAAGTGGGTCAGCTTGACTGAGGAGGCAGAGTAAACTCTTAAGCCATTAATAACCTCTATAACTTTATTTTTAAACGTTCCCAAGACCCTTTGTTTGAGACTTGGGCCTGTCTCCCCCAAGAAATGCGTTAGGGTACAGGGCTGTAGCAAAGTTCCAAGGGTAAGTATCAAATGCAAGCTTACAGAGCTCTTGGTGCAGACACGTGGTTTTACTATTATAAAAATGGAATGTTGTTCAAGTGCAAACCAGTTCTGGGGGCAAAATTGTTCCCATCGGAGGTCTGCTTTTGAATTTCTTCACTTCTGTTACTTTTTTTTTTTTTTTGCACAAGGGTATTCCTTGTAGCTAAAAATAGACTCTTGCATTTTCCAACTTGAAGATACATCTGAAGGATCTTCAGCTTTCTTACCTATACTAAATGGGTTACTATTTTCTGATTTAAGTACCTGTTAAAATCTCAAACGGTTGTCTCAAATCATAATCTAAAGGTATTTGTGGGGGTTTTAACCTCCTGTCCAAACTAGCTTTTCTTCTGATATTTTCAGCACAGTGATAAAAATTCCCAGGTCACATTCAGACCTGGAGTTGGTGCATACTGCAGTTCTTCTATCGGCCAAGCTCTCTGACCAGTGTAATGGTCCTAATTTAAACAGGAGCCGCTGTTTTCTGGAATGTGGTTGGATCATGCAAGTTTTTAGCAGGTCTGTTAAAAGAAATTTCAGAGTTAACCTGCTTCGTAATCTGGAAAGTTTATTGGAGAAGGTGCGTGAAATTTTGGTCATTTTAAGTTCAACTTGAATTATACCTATTGCTATTGGCATCATGTTCATAGGTTAGAAATAAGAATATAAAACTGGCTTAGTACTGGCTGACTTAACGCTAGACAAGGTCTAGTTAGTCTAGCTGGAGCAAAATATTGGCAAAGAGTAACTGGGCTAATGTTAATTTTTGATCTCTCATTTATAATGTACCTTGAAATGCACATTAACCACCTCAGATGCATGCTTTATTAAATCAAAGGATAGGTGTACAGTAAAAGTATTTGAAATTTTGGCAGGATTCAACTTCGTAAATACGTATTTGTGTTTTCTGAAGTAAGAATTTTTTTTAAGTGGAATTGTTGAGTAATTTGTGGGTCATTTCTACCCTAGATCGGTACAGTTGCATACTGTGAAAAGTAGTTAAAACTCCCAGTGTTACAAACCCATTCTTGATGATAGTGTTGCACTTCCAATTTCCACATCATGCTTAGAAATTTGGGGAGGGGTTGTTAATTTGGTAACTTGCTTCTCCAGTGGGAATGCATCACTCTCCCATAGCCACGTGGTGTGCCAGGCCAGTTAATCTGGCCACCATCCTGTT
>NW_009595372.1:4237-18222 GCF_000690535.1 Cariama cristata | reverse complement strand
TCTTTCCTCGGGAGCAATCTCCCAGCTGGGTGACTTGTTGGGGGGATGGCAGAAGCCTACTTTATGCCCCTGTCTTTCCTAAGTGAGGGTACGCCAAGGGTAGAGGAAGGGGTGCCTTGGGAGAACGAGCTTTGAAAACAGGTCGTTGCTTCCAAAAGAATAATTTTGCCCTACCTACTGGTCCAGTTCAGAAGAACACCTGGAGAAGTGGGCAGCTGGTAAGAGTGCCTTGGTTTTGGTTGCAGCCTTGGCTAGATACTCCCTGGACATGAGCAGAGGGGAGGCTGGAGGGGTATCTGCTCCTTTTCCCCTGCCACCACTGAGAAGATGGTATGTTAACTGCCTGTCAGGCAAAGGGTGGTGGGAACGCTCAGATGGGTAACACAGCATTTCTAATGGTAGATGTTAACTTCAGAAATTCAGCTTATATTCAAAAGATTGCTGTATACTTGATTGTATTGAGGTGAGCATGAGTTTTCTGGGAGCTGGAACGCTTTCCTCAACCTACCATATTTCTCTCCCATGTAAATTCACTCACTGAGATCTGTAACTGTAAGTCATGGGTCATGGTTGAATGTGTACAGCTGCCTCCTGGATCTGCAGAGAAATTTGGCCTGTCCCTGTGATATTCATCAGCAGCAAAAGCTATTTTAAGATGATGTTTTAATGGTAGTTCAGTACCTGGACATACCTGAATAATTTGGTTTATGGTCTACTCAGATTGTTGAACCACTTGCTGTGTTGTAAGATTTAGGAGCAGACACAAATTCCTGTAGCTATGCTACTTGTAGTGGTGAGAAATACCTTCTCCTTTCCACAGAGCTCTGCTAGTTCTCTCAGATGTGTTTTTCAGGCAACGACAATCAAATATAAGGATTAGAGCTAAGTTGTTCGAGGTGTATTGAAATGTGTGTTACGATTGTAAAAAGTTTAAAAAGTACCAGTGCAGATAGCAGTACGCACCACTGGCAGTAACAGCTCTTCTGTGTACATCGTGTACAGGCCATGGTTTCCACTGGTCATCTCTGTATTTCTAAACAAAATGAAAAAATGCTATCTAATCTTGAAAATCCTTAATGACCTAGAACTTGTGCTTTTTGTCTACTGTTTTTCTTTTCTGTTTCCAACCTAAGATAAAGCATCATGAGGGTTATGAACCTGCGTATGCGGAGATTCTGATTGTGAGTGTTGAGAAACTGTATTGCTGGCACTTGGATTGCTGCTAAATAGATCTTGGTCTGAGATCTGGCCAAGCCAGGTACACTAGTGTATGAATTAAAGTGTAGGGGTCATTTCTTTGATCCCAGATCAAAGTCATGTAAAGTAGTCATGGAAATCGACTATTACAATAGTAGTGTCAATAATAGTAAAACAGTACTAAATATTGTAAGTAATACCAATACTGTTGTTTCTGATTTTATTCCTCACTTGTGGAACAGAAAGTAAGAAAGCTGTTATCTTGTTTGATCCAATCTTTTGCCTATTTGCATACTTGTTAAAATTGGTAACAGAATTCACATGGAAACTGTGCATGTCCAGCAGACTTTTTTTATGCTCAAAATGCTGTTCCTTTAACAAATATTTCATATTTGTACATTAAAAAAATTACATGGGTAAATAAAATATAAAACTGTCCCTAGAACAGTAGTTGTAACATGCAGTTGATGCAGCACAGGCAATGCTGTCAGGTAACAGGAGTTGTCACGTAATGCAGGTTCTTGACTTCAGCTGTAGAGGGATGCCATAATTCTGCTGGAGTGCTTTGGACACCAGTGTCTTGAGTTTTAGTTTGCATGTGTGCATATGGATGGGGATACATTTAGTGGTGAATCTGGAATAACCTTTCCTTTTCCCCAGTAGCTGGAGCTCAACATTCAAGTGGATGTTCCCTGTACAGATCAGCAGAGTCAGTTCGGAATCGCTGTGTCTGAGAAAGGAACGTTGCAGGGATGCGAAGTGTGCTCGGACTTCAAGAATGCTGGATTGTATTAAGTGACAGGGAATAAGCACTATTGGCAGTGAAATTCTTACATTTATAGCCTTTCTGTTTGCTTGTGAAATTCATGGAGTCGGTTACTAATAGCATTTGCAGAAGATAATGAGAAGAAAAGACTTCTCCCCACCCTAAACTTTAAAAACAAATTTGACTGTGAACACTGCATCTGTTAGGCAGGTATGATGGCAGAAGCAATAGTAAAAGTTAAAACCAGGTGCCTGTAAGATATAATAAAAAGTGTTTCTCTTTGTTCTGGAGTCATTTCTTCTTTGTCAACACTTTGAAGCAAATATTTTACTTTTCAAAGAAGAGAGGGTGGCATTTGCAGTGGTTGGTACGACGAAGGAACGCTTTTTTTGTCTTGGATTGCGCAACCCAACAGTAGTGGGTGTGATATTTCTCCTGTGTGTGCAGTCTGGTCCTTGCGATGGGCTTCCTCTCTCCTGCTATACAGCTGCGCATGGGTTAAGTCCCAGGGCCTTACCTTGAGAAGGGGAGTACGGGGAGATCCTGCAGCTTGATAGAAGTTCTCTAATAAAATCCCAGAGATCTCTAGCATCCCACAGATTATCATCTGGATGTTTAGTGAAGTCTCTTGTTTAACCAGGTTGTGCATGCCAAAGTGAGACAGACATCTACTTACCCTATACCTTGTTTGTGTCTCTCTCCTTTTGGTCTTGTGAGATTTCTTTGATCTTAAAAAAGTGTGCTGAAAATGCATCAATAGTAAAACATCCACAGGGACATTAAAATACCCTAATTTGGCCATGTGAATTAGAGCAAATCAAAACGTGTGTATGTTTTTGTTTCTTTATTTTAACATTTTTATGGTCAAAGGATGTAATAGGGGAAGAAAAAAGTGTATCCGCTAGGTAAAAAATCTAGACAGTGTAATGTGTCTGATGGGTTTGTGAACAAGCTTAAACAGGTAAAGACTCTCTTGTTACCTGTGCACAGATAAATTTCCTTTTGTGTAGCTTAGCCGTTCAAAGTATGCCAGTGTTGTGTTACCACCCTGATAAACATAACACATTGCCACTTACTTGTAGGCATCTGTTTTTTGTAGGCAAAATAACTGAATATTGTATCAAAGGGTTGGTTTGGTTCTTTTGCTGGTCTGAGTGCTGTGTCCCAGAGTGCAGCTTCTCCTCCCTGATAACCTCTGGCAAAATAACCATTCTCTTTTCAGTCCCAGTCTATTTTGTCTTTGCTTTTGTTGTCTTTTATGTCTTTTCTTACTCTTTATTCCAAAGGCAAGGCATGACGTGTCTTCCTTTTTTTTTCTGAAAGAAAGTTTCCCCTTTTAGAAAGGGAAAGGTATTTAGTCCTGCCTGGATAACAGTTGCAGTTAAATGATTACCCTCTCTAGTAATTCTTAAGTCCTGATCTTACTGACTTTGACCAGTAACATCTGGAGCTCATTTCAGGTTTGGGTCAGACCTGACTGTAATGACATTTAAATTGGAGCGCTCTGCTTCGATTCTGTCAGTTCGAAGTATTAAAAAAATAGTGACTTTTAGATGAGAAGCCTTCAAATAATGCACACTAGTTGCAGATCCTTTTTTTGTATGTACTTTTATTTCTTAAGCAAGATCTCGTAAATTGTGTCCTCTCTGCTTCTGAAAGGAGAAACATCCTTATGGATTTTTAATTGAAATTTTTTTTTTTTTTTCTTTGTGGAAAAGGTCTGGAGCTGAGGGAGTGCCAGGAACTATATCCTAGACGGTTTGCGGTGTACCTCTATGTTTGGAGGTATTTCTCTCTCCTGCGCTGCGATCCACTGCCATGCACTGTCCCAAGCTTATCCACCTCCAAGGGAAACTGTTAGCAGTTTTAAAGTGGTGGAAAAGTAGTCCAGGAAAAAGAGAGGAAGTTAGATGAGGATCCAGCAGTGGGGAGGACTGACAAAATCTGCTTTTGTGTGTTCCAGGGGTATACTTAAAACACTGAGAGCATCTGTGGGATAAAAGTTATAGCAGGAAATATAAATGGACTAGGTAGAGCAAAAGAAGTGTGAGGAGTAAGGGTTTCTGTCCCAGTTGTGGCTGATGATGACACAGGCCACAAATGCTACATTATTAGAGAAAAAAAATAAAACGTGGGTAGAGAACTTAAGGGACTTACAGTTTTCCTGAGACAAAGGAAGAATCATTCATCATCGATAGAATAAGGAATTTGAGATGCAGCTTAATTCGGTGGTGATGTTTATACCAGCTTCTAGCCAGAGGCAAAGCAGGAAGGCAGTAATTAATTTTGGAAGTCCTCAAAATTTGGTTCAGATGAGTGGCGCTAGCAATGGAGCAAAAATAGAAGTAGTTGGGAAGATTTGCCAGAAAGAATAGAGTACTGAGATTGGGAGTGTATTTGTGGATTTAGGGTGTTTTGCAAAGCCTAAGAAAGATGCAATTCAGTGGGTGACATGCAGTAGTCAGCTGTTCTGAAACACATTTTCGAGTCTGTTTTGTTGCCTTTATGCTCTAAGAATAGTTGACCAGAAAGCTATTGAAATATTGTCCGAGGGTTAGGGTCATGAAACAAAAAAATAAAATGTAATAAATAAGAAAGTAAATACACAACAAACGTGAGCAGTGAAGTACAACTTCCTCTTCAGAATGTACTTTTGCTGAAAAATGTGCTAGTTACAACTGCTGCCGCATGTGAGGTAACTGGCTTTCCAAAGAAAAAGGAGGATAATTTTGACCAACTTGTTTTGTGTCCCTTTTCAGGGAAAAACTAATTTGGGTGGTTATTTGGGATGGTGGCACATCAAGGCATTTATGACAGTGCTGAAATATGGCAAGAGCCCGGGCATACAAAATACAAAATAAACTCCATCCGAAGCATCATCCCTCCACCCTTCATCCACTTGGTTGCACTGCAAGTTGAAATCTAAATTAAATAGGTACAAGATCTCATTTCTTGAATGTGTCTCTCAGATTTCTGTTTCTAAAATAGTTGTTTGCATGATTTGCATAAACCACGTAGTTTTGAAGTTTGCAGCTGCAAATGTTGCAGTATGATGTACATGGTTCAAGAAGTTCTGTCTGTGATAAAGAATCGTTTGAAAAATGATTGCTACTTTACAAGTGTTCCAGTGTTTATCAGTAGATATTTTTTAAGTCTTGTTTATATTCCAAGTAGCTTGATTTTGGGGATCTGAATTTAACTCTCCTCTGCTAATGTGGGTATGGAGGAGTACACAGTAGTTTCTTTGCCTCATTGATTTTGGTACATTTGTATTAGGATTTGAAAAAGGAAGCTAGCCTCAAAATGTGTATATGGTTGTACCTTTTTTGTATGTGTATTGTTTTCACTAGAATACAAAGTATAACTTAATTTCTGATTGTGTTTGCTTAACTAATATGTGGACATGGCTAGCTGGTCCCGTGGCAGCCTTTTTGGCACCAGAACAACTGGTTAGCTTTTTAACACTGAATAGTTAAAGTGGGTTTTTTTGTTGTTTTCATTTAAAAACAAACAAACAAAACACCAAAAAACCCAGAAAACAACTGACTTAAAATTGCTGACAAAAAGTGATAAAATTGTCAGTGGAGTGCTTAATTGAGGATTATAAAATTCCCGTTCTGCATTCTTTTAAGAATTCCTTGGTAAATGATGGAAGCTAACACCTCAAATTCTGTATGTTTTCTGTATAAATCAATTTTTCAGCTGTGTTATTTGTTTCAAGAAAGTTGTTCTTCATGTAGGCAGTATTAAATAATTAACACAGTTTAGTGCTAATTTTGGTGTCTGTTAACATTTGGATGTATTCAGTACAGTAACTTACATCTTCAAAGCAGTAAAGAGAAGCTGATGTTCAGAACATTTTACAACAATAATCAGCTCTTTCTCAGAGCCTAAATAATTATGTCCCTACATTAACACCTGAGGGTAGAAATGTTGTTGTCAGAATGGAAAGGGAAAATAAAGGTTGAATCTTACTTAAAAGTGAATGCTGAAGGCGGCCTAAACTGCTTTGGGACCTAATGGTTCTGTTGTAAAGACTGAGGAAGACTCTTGGTTCAGTCCTCTGTTAAAGCTTTTTATATTATTTTATTGATTGCTAGGGTTTGTGCTACAAAGTAGGAGAAGGCAGAGTGGCCACCTGGCAGATGATTCAGTAATTTAAGGCTGGCCAGAAATTTAATGGCTGTGGTTTCTTGGGGAGTGTCTAGATCCCAGGAATCTTCGTGGAGACTCCGATGAAAATGGGGACGCTTCTGATGTAGGGAAGGGGATTTCTGTGCCGAACGGGAGCAGGGTGGGGTAAAGCACCCCACAGCCCCTGCTCCCTGGGGCAGCAGCTCCTAGCCTTTTGCGTGTTCCAAGCCAGGGACATCCCCAGGTGCCAGCTGGGCACTCCTCTCACCTACAGTCACTCTGCCTGTCCTCTCTGGTTCACCAGAGTTTTTGTAGCACGTGGAACAGTGCTAACAGACGAGGTTGGAAAATTGAACTTGTTGAGTAAGAACCTCAAAAACTCCTGGGAACCACGTCTTTCAGGAATTTGGGAAATTGCTGGAGAGTCAAAAATGCTGAAATCTGTGTCTTAGAGAACAGAAAAAAGCAGTTTCTTCTCCACCTCGCTATAAAGCATCCCATTTGAAAAAGAAATGTTTTTTGTTTTGCGCATTCCACAGTTGTTAATTTTAGATGAGGGCATAATTACTTCTTGCTAATTACAGTGAAAACAAATGGTAAAATTAACTCAAAGTTTAGATTTTTTTTTTGTAGTAGATAACTCTTAAAATCATAGTTTACCATTATGCTTGAAACGTGTGTTAATAAACCTAGTGAAAACTGAATTTCAGTATAAAATAATTTTTGTCAGCAGTGCTCCTTATATCGCTGGGAGGAAACAGTAAATGTTCCTCTGTTACCATGACGTGCACGTGTGCATGTCTATACTTCGCATAAAGGACTTAACAAAAAAAAGAAAAAGCAAAAGCTAAACAAACCTTGAATGGTTTAATTATTGTTGTCATTTTCCCCACAGTTAATCTAGACTTGTAAAAGCGACCCTGATGTGAGGTTAGGATTTATCAGTACCGGGCAGCCCCACGCTAGTTGGTTCAGCTCTGTGCTTTACTGCTGCGGCCGCTGATCTGCGGTGGGGTTCCTGGGGTGGCACGCTCAGAGGAGGAGGAAAACCTCAGAAGCACCAGTTGCTGGGCTGGGAGGCGAAGCCGTCACCTGTGGGTGGGGGGCCCAGGACTGATCCTGCTCCCTGCCCCATGCCGTGGGGATGCTTCTTGGCAACTGGGATTGCTTGTCTTTGAAGTGGAAGAGAAGCATGACTTAGGTGCGCTCTTATTTTTGAATGCAAAGCACTGAATACTTCTGTGATAGGCATTTTTTTTCTATGGTAAAGTTTATAGGTAGTGCAAAATTGTTTTCTTGGTCAGGAATCTTGGAGGGTTTTTTTTGTTTTGTTTTTGTTTGTGTTTTTTTTTTAAAAAAAACAACTTTAGACTGGTAACAGATTTTTCAATATGAATGTTCAAAAGTTTCTAATGGAAACCCTGCATATTTGCATAACATTAACCCCTCTGGACTAAGCTAAAGTTGTTTAACCTGGTGTCTTGTGTCTTGAGGTCTGTCAGTAGCAGATGTTTAATGTTAAATGTTACGGCAGGGGAGGTATGGTGAGTTCCTTGCTTTGCTCACCCCGAGGGTCTCTGAGCCTGGCCAGGCTGCCTCTGTGCCTTTTCACTGCTCCTGATGGAATCTTCTTCCGTTCATTGCTTTGCCTTTGGAAGTGAACGCGGAATAATATGAGCTTTGTATAAGTTCACTGTGCTTCTGCATCTTGAACGCTCGAGTGCAGCCTGGTTAACAGCCTTGCTTTCCTCCTCCATCTTAAAAAAGTATAGGAGAAGTAAAGAAGTTACAACAAGGAAATTAAAAATCATAAAAGGTATCAAATGGCTGCTGTCGCAGTAATGACTAAGACTAGGAAGCGTCCATCTGGCCCTAGTGTTGTGGGATAACTGAGGAAAGATGTGCTAAAAGTCTGGAAAGCACAAGTGGCAGGAGAAGGTGCAACAGAAGTAATGTAAGACGCGGAGAGCATCGAATGTGACCTCAGAGGACAGGTTGAAAAAAAAAAAAAGAGTTATTTTGTATAATGTAGTTAAACTGTGGCACTCCTTGCTGGGATGTTATAAATAGTAGTAATTGTGCTGGTTTGAAAAGGGGGGGCACATGATCATAGGGCATTTTGAAATGCAGAGACACCATCTGCGGATCAGGAAATCCCAGAGCCATGAGGTGGGGGCCTGGGAGGGTGCCCTGCAGCACTGTCCCTCCCCAGTCCTGGGCCCTTCAGCCTGCCATGGCTTCCTTTGTTGGCCAGTGTCGAACCTGCGCACTGCGCTTTGTGGACCTCCTGTTTCACAGTAGTGTCTCTGCCTTTGAGCCAGAGGGAGCTGGGAAGGTGTCTTGGGCTCCACTGCATCTTCTGACAAAATGTTTCATAGTTTTCAGAAGTCTCACGTGTGGCATGAAAAAGGAGTTTATTTGTTTCCTTCTCACATTCTAGTAATTTCATGTAAAGCCCATTGTATTGTAAGTAGTAGAAAATAATTGTCCTCTGGTACATTTTGGTTGGTTGTTTTCCCCCCACCCCGTGCTGTTCAGGATATTTGTCTGGCATATCCTGTACCCCCTTTAGTCACCTTTCTCTGAAATGATTGTATCTAGTCTGTTTTCTCTGTCCTCATGCTTGACATGTTAATGTGTTATATGAAGAAGTCAAACCAGCATGTGGCAGGCTTTATTTACAGTTCTCCCTTATAAACAATATCTTTCTGCTTCTATGTTATAATTTAGATTGTAGTAGCATTCAATGCATTGTGCTAATTAGAGCCCATAGTAGTTCCTCTTTATAGAAGCACCACTTGAAGAACAATATGATCAGATACTGGGCTTAGGAGGTCTCAAGATCTTGCAGTCGTGCATCCCAGCTGAGCAGTGTATGCATCATGTGGCATGGCATAGATGCCACTGTCTCTGTACCCAAGGGCATTTTTTCATTTTTCTAGAGTCACTGTAGGAATACCAGAGCAAGTTTGTAGATGATGTAGCTTGTAATTTCATGCTGCTTTGCTATAATAGTCACCTGTAAAACAGGCTTAGTAGTTGCATAGTTAGCCTAAAAGGAGTAATTTTTTATGAGCATATTTGATTTTGACTCCTTTACTATTCAGCAAAGAAGCCTGGATTAAGCTTGTTTGTGTTGTCAAATGAGAAGGAAATACCATTAACTCTGCCTGCTTTCTTTTTCACAATTGCATAACAGTTTTTAAAGTTATTCTCCTGAATCTGATTTGTTTGCCTTTCCCTCTTCTCATAAAAGCCTAGTCTCAGAACTACTAGCTACCTGTAACCACTAAGTCAGATTCCTGTGAACCTATCTATCCCATTTCTCTGCACAGTAGAAAGAAAGAAGAGGTAAAACAAGATCAGCGTTAGCAAATCTCCAATGATAAAGGAAGACCTTTAAAAGCATTACTGAAAATAACAGGAAGAAATGCCGAAGGTGTTAGATACTAGGTATGAAGTCTCTGATGTGTACATTGCACAGTTTCTCTAGCTTGGAGTGATCTGTCCTCTTTAAAAGTAAATTAAGGTATGAGACTGAAAATTTATTTTTTTCCTCCTAGTGTCTGTAAAGTTAATTGCAGTCTGAAGTCTGTATTATTATCCATTGTTGTTCTTTGCTAGGAAATTATTTTTGCATTTAAGCTCCAACATTGACAGATCAACAGTGTTTCAACAGTTTAAAAAATCATGTCATTATTAGGAAAGAAGAATGCTATCTTTCATGCTACTGCTAGTGTGAGCAAAGCTCAGCGTACTTCAAGACTGAGTTCAGGAGTGAGCAGCGCAATCGGCATTTGCTCTATGAATCTATTCTCAAACAGAATTTCAGAATCTGAAACAATGGCGAATAGTATTTTTGACTTTGTAACGAAGTAACTACACAGAATCGGTCTACCTTCAGAGCTAGTTTAGGCAAGTGTTATTTGTAATCATACTAAACCATGTAAGGCAACATTTTATATTACTGTTATGCCTGCAAAACCTTTTTGCTGCTTAAGTATATAGCAAGCATTCAGTTACAGTATTTACTTTAATAGGTACAACTCAAAACTTTCTGAAACTGTGGACTGTACTCATCCAAAACGATACAGAAGTGAGTTCTGGAAATGTATGTAGCTGACTGACTACTAAAAATTATGCTGGTCCAGGTGGTGAAGGTGTATGCTTTTCTATACTTTCACAAGAAAAGAGGGAGGTGCAAATGGGAGCTTAATCACCAATCCTTAAAGTGCTCATGTTATTATCCAAATAAACTAATTTTAATTGCTATTTAATTGTTTGTTTGTTTTAAAAAACCACTGAGACTGTAATCACAGCACTATAGCATGCTGAGAATAGTGCCGTGTATAAACGTAAATGGTCTGTGATGCTTGGACTGCCCTGGCTCCAGTTGAGAGCATGTTCTTTTCTTCCCTGTGTCAGAAGCTCATTTTCCTTTGAGTAGTTTTTTAGCCTTTCTAGTGATGATTGCCGAAGAGCTTAGCATTTGTTGTTGCAAGAGATAAGTCCATTACTCAGTAAAGCAGTAAAATATAAAGAGGGGTGTGATTCTGGAAAAACACATTGTTTAGGGTGTGTTCAGTAGGTTGGGACCGAGTGCCTTGTCTTCAGCAAAGATGTAATCATACTACCATCTCTGGAATGTGCAGAGACAAGACGTGACGAGTTAAGGTGTTGCTTCTGTAGCCATGCTGCTCTAGATACAGCAAAGAGAAGGTAGTGCAAGTCCAGTAGCTGTTGCTATAATAGGTCATGACACTTCTGGTGTTTCAGCCTTTCTTTAACGTGGAAGAAAATAATGTGTCCTGTCAACTGTTCTAGTTACTGGTTTTTGAGTATTACATAGGAGCTAGAAGCAGTCTTCCTTTCTTCCTGATCTGCTAGTTTTCTAGAAGTGTAACCTAAACTAATAAAGCTCATCAGACTAAGAAAAGGAACTGGGAAAGATTTTTCAACAGACCTTCTCTTACCCTAATGACTGCCGAGGAGTTGTGGCACTGTCAAATGGGTAAAGCCAGGTGAGTGAGACAGGCAGGTTGGTATCTTTGAGATAAATAACATCCCTGTACTGAAGAAAACCTCATTCTGGTGCTGCTGTCTACCCCAAATCATTAAACACCTGGAGCTTAAAATGTATATGAAAATTTTCTTAAAATTAGAAGGCTGTCTGTACAAACTCCTTCAGCAAGAATATGAAGTTGTAAATATGTTGGATAATTATAGGTGTGTTGTTAGTGTCCAAACTGAACTGTGGTTCATGCAGTCTTTCATTTAACACTGAATTATTCATAAAGCAATGAGTTAAACTGCTGAAAGCAGGCAGTAATTTCGTCACTGTTTGTTTCAGTAAATCGTTCAGGGTGACTTCTTAAATGGCAGCTTTTGGTCCACTGAGTGATTGCATTGATAATACTCTAAATGCTTTATACATGTCTATAAGAAGTTAATAAGATTTTTAAGACTTAAAATTTTGTTTTGTAAAGTGCCATTAGATTGCTTCTCTGCAAAGATAAGCAGATAGATGAGTTGCTACAGCAAATTCCCTAGTTTATAGCGCAGATTCTGTGTAGGCTATTTGTTCTCGACTATTTTTCTATCCACAAAGTTATGTTGGACCTCCCTTTTATTTTCACATAAAGATAACTTGCTAAGTAGGATGAAGTTTCAGACACTATTTACCTTACAGACTGGTATCTTTCATGCATGTTGTTTAGTGTTCAGGAGCTTCTTATAGTCATAACTTCTTTGTTTTATTAAGAACAGAAGTCATGTAACCTATTAATGTAATTTTTTTTTTCTTCTTTTTTTTTAAATTTATTAGGTACATTGGCATAATGTAAAACCAGTCTTGCCTTCCTATGTTTTGTCAAAATGTTCTCTTTGGAGAGGCGGACGTAATGGTAGACAAACAAGGCAACAGCAATATAATGATTGATCAGTGTAATAAGTGGTGGCTGTAGCATTACTGTCTGTCTAGTCATTGCTAAATATTTTGTAGGCATGGCAGAGATGATGAGTCTGCTTCCAGGAAGTTGTCCCATCCCAGTAATGTTTCTTTCTTCATTTACTGTCTTGTGTACCATCATCTCCTTCTGTGGGGGATTTGCAATTCCCAGTCAATAATGCAATAATTATTTGTTTCAGATGACAATTAGAGGGCAAGAGACTTCCATATAATACTGTTTCTATTTTTTTTTTAAGACCTAATGTTGGCTATGTGCTCTTTAGTAAGTAAATGTCCTTTCTACTTACTTTCTATATTTGGTAAGGCAAATTTTGAAAGCGTTGAAGACCTTTAAACCTTGTCTTTCTAGCTACAAGTCATCTTACTTCCTTTGCTCATAACACCTTTCTCCCTTAATGCATAAACTTGCCTCTTGCCTCCTGATGCTTCTCTAAAAGCCTTTTCCCCTTAAGACTTAGTCATTGTCCTTCATAGCTTTCTTATTTAGAGGTTTACATCACTAGATATACCTATGACACTGGATCAAGTAGTGAAAAAGTAATGAACAACAAAAGAAGAAAACTAATAAATGAAACAAAAGCAAATTACCCGCCATTTTACTAATGTGAGAATTAACTTTTAGCTGTAAAGGCAAATTACCTGATTTTTACAAGTCACAGAAACATCTGTGGCAGCAGTTACCTACACCTTGACATCAGTTTGTAGGATCTTGGGGATTTATGTGCTTCCCTTTCCCCTCCTCCCATTCTACTGGCCAAATTAATCTCTGTCTCCATTACAGTTTCTTTAAAAATGTTTTAGATGGATTGCTTTATTTTTGGATGCCTTTTGAAAGGCAGCCACACTACAGAAATTGGTTGATACCTCTTCAGCTTTTCATTACAGTAACTTAGGACTTGTAGGGAACACTTTTCTTTTAATTCCTTTTCTCCCGAGTCCCTTCATGCAATAAGTGGTGTTTGTATTCTAACTGCAGCTAGGAATTAGGGGCCAAATAGTTTCTCTTACTTTTGAAAGGCTGAGTTCTTCCAGAGCAAGTGAGGGGAAATTTTTGCTTTGAACACTTCCAGTTGTTTAAAGATTCACTATTGTAAGTTAATTTCATTCAGATCATAGAGTTGGAAACTTGTTTGGCTAATTTTGGTGTGTGTGGTTGTTTTGGTTTTGTTTTATTTTGTTTTTTAAACCCTGCCTCCTGGGAGTAATGCCTATTAACCTAGCTTTCGTAGCAATGGTTTCCAGACTTCTGGAGAAGCAAGCTGCTGAAGCCCACAGGTTTTCTTGTGAACCGTTAGCGTAGTCACATAAAAACCAGTTCCACTAGGTCAATAGGCTACTGCAGACCACTTATAGGAATGCTTTGGGGAGTCTTTGCTACAGAGAGTTGTGAAGTAACCTGTTCGCATAGTTTTTTCCAGTTAAAGGCAGGTATTTATTCTTCATGCTCTTCACATTATTCTAAGTTTCCTGTTTGCTTTCAAGAAGTAATATTCTTGGTTAAGATTTTCTGAATGAGTTTCATCAGTGTCCTCTTTGCACCACCACAGTTTGGTAACTGCTTCAGAAAGCACTGCATTTACTGCTTGCTTTAGGAATTTTTCAATTATGTATTTTGATATGCTGCCCAATAGTTACAGTAGCAAAGTTCAATTTGATGGTAAAAGAGGTGGTATTTAATATAGCACTTGAAATCACTGAACATATTTTTTTGTTATAGTTTCTAGGAGTGGTGATTTTTTAATTTTTTTTAAAAAAAACTTGTGTGATATTATCCATGTGAGACTGACATTCTGAGTTATAGACTGAAGAAGTAAACTTTTAGAGATTTACTTGATGTATTTAAAACATGGATATATCTAAAAATACTTGTTTTTAAAACTCTCTTTAAGAGATTATAGTATGTTCCACAATTGAAGAGGA
>NW_009595372.1:2707-4208 GCF_000690535.1 Cariama cristata | reverse complement strand
GCTGAGGACCAGCGGTGCAGCGGGGCTGCCCAGGGGATCACTACAGGGTTTTTCTGCTTTCGAGCAGTCTGCTGAGTTCTGACACTGAGGTGCAAAGCTGGACCTGGGCTGTGTGTTCAGCGTGCAATGGATATCCTTTAATGCTAATGTAATTTGACTGCTACAAGACTGACTTTGCTCATTTTTCAGTGAGATTTACATTGCCTGAGTTTATTCTTACCTCCTGCCACCTTATATTTTTGCTCAGTAAACCCCTTTTCTTAGTGATTACTGCAGCTTCACTCATCCAATGGAATTTACCCACCCCCTTCCAGTTTATCATATCTGTACATGCTGTTCTATCCATACTTTAAAAAAACAAGAAAAAGTATTAAAAGGCCCTTTAAAAACTTCTATGACTGCTTTGATTCTGGAATGTCCATTTAATCCAGCAGCAGAGGAGAAAGTCGTGTGTTTTCAGCCGTACCCCCCGGGCCCCGCCAAGGGCAGAACCCTGGATATGAAGTTTGGTTCATCAAAGTCTTCAAGCTGCTGCCAGCAGTGAGTGACTGACTGACTGCTCTTTGGCCTGCTCATGCGACCCTTAGTGCAACTCCCTCATCCTTTCTGGGATAGCGGTGGCAGTTCTGCCTGGAGGACTGTGCAAACTGTCTGTAGTGACATGTAAAAGTCCTCAGTAGTAGTGACTTCCATCAGGAGGCGGTTGTACATGATAATTGTAAGCAAGTTTGTAGTATCGCTATTGCTCCTCCATTGTGGTCTCTTGAACCTCAAAAGGAAACAGAAATGTTTCATAACCTGCTAGGGAGACTGCTTCAGTTTCTTCTCTGTGACTACCAGATCCAAAAGCTAATGACAAATATTATAGATAATCTTCAGAATTTGAATACTGTGTGTGATATGAGTCATGACTGAAACCTATGAAGTTAGTAGCTCGCTGTCATCGTTGTTACAGTAGTAGCAGTATTCTGCCATAATTTAATTGCTGCGATAGTGGAGTCATTCTGTAGCTTTTGTCCACATGTGACTGCAAGCATGTGTTTACTTCTGAGCCATGTATCCAACATCTTGGAGAGGGGTGAAATTCGCAGTACTCCTGTCTCATAACAGGACTTCTGTTGTGCCAAAAGCCATGTGATCTTGACAAAATCTTTTCTGCTTCCTCATTAGTAGCAAAAAAAAAAAAGCAAACTTTGAGATTCCTTCCCTGTAGATTTGAATTATTGTGAACAGTAGAACAATAGAACAATGTATCTTTTGGTGGCATGGAGTTCATCTTATTACACCGGTTGAATCCATCTGAATAGTTTTTTTTTTAGTACAGTCTGTTTTAATCATTGGTGCCATTTTTGTTCTGATTACTTAACAGTGCAAGTATTTGAGTATGATAATAGTTCATAACAAGGAGGTGGGTTTTTTGATACTTTCTGTAAGGTCTGACATCCCATGGCAAGATTGTCATTTCAGAGAATTTAGTCCTTTTTTTCCGCCCCCCCCCACC
>NW_009595372.1:0-2692 GCF_000690535.1 Cariama cristata | reverse complement strand
TTAGCATCAGTTGCAATAACTATTTTGCTTTCATCTCAACACTTCAGTGACAGACTTAGTTAATGAGTGATGAGGAGTGTGCACCTGCAGAGTCATTTATATATGATCCAGTAAATTTGTCTGTGTAAGGTGACTGACACTTCTTACTAACTCCCCAAACTATATTGTCATGCTCCAGTTTCTTTCCAGTTGCATACATGAATTTTTAGACTTGATTTCATTTCAGCATTCATGATCTTTCAGTAAATAAGTGAAAGCTCTTGTTTTGATCAAACTCGCTAATACATGAGATGCCTCTTCTTGGAAGATGTCTTAGCCTCCAAACTGCAGGGACCCCCTTTAAACATTTCAGGCTGTATTGTTTGTTTGTAATGCAGTGGCATGGGTAGATGGAAAACTGTGTATGACCTTAAATGTTTCAGAAGAAATTGTCATCACTATTCTTCATGTTGCCTTGCATTACCTTTTGTAATGAAAGAATATCTACAAAGTTGCATGTGTTGCATTTTGGGGAGGTAGAAAGCAACTTAAGCGCTCTTCACCAAACAGTCTGACAGTATCTAAAATTCTGGTATTGAAAGCTATATTTATTTACTATTTTGCAGTACTGTATTTAAAGAGTTAAAAATATTCCTTATTCATAAAGTCGCTTCGTGCTTTGTTGTAATACTTTCTTAATTTATGTGGTTTAGGTTAACTTTCGATTAATAGACTGCATCTTTAATTTATTCTAGAGATATGATTAAAACTGGGTATTCTGGTCTAGGAACTGACAGATGACATGACTGGGGTGATGTTGACACTGTGGTTTAAGCTGCATTAAAGACAGCAGTATATTAAGTAGTATGTTTGACAGGAAGGTTTTCCTGGCCAGTGTGGACAGGTATTTTTTCCTTTTTCTTAATCCTGTGTTGTATACTTTGAGTAAGTCTTTGACATTGTTCTGCTTGAGACGAAGGAAAACATGTTTCTTAATTAAATCTTGGTATGATTTGACAATTCTTTCCTATGAGCTCTTGAGGACAACAAAAGAAAACATAAATTACCGTTTTTCAGTGCTATAATTGAAAATAAATTTTGTCATACTGCTTGCTAGTAAATCTGTTGAAAAAGGACTGCGTTTTGTTTTGTGCACAATATTTACTGTAAGAGTTGAATTCTATTAGAAGTTGAAAATTTCCTTTATTCACAGAAGCCAAAAACATCCACTAGTGTTATCTGGGTTCCATATCTGCAAGCTGTATTACAAAATGTGTGGCAATACATGTCGGAAAAAGCAGTGGTGGCATACATCATGATTCGGTTTATCTTATCACTAAAAAGTATCTCTCGGAAGCTGCCTCTGTTTATCTTTTAAGTTGATTGCTTTTGCTATGATATCTTCTGCATTTTCTCCCTCCTCTCTGCTAGTCATTCATACTTCTGGGTAACATAGAGCAGTATCTCATAGGAAGCTCTTTATTTTCTTAGTTAAGGACAGTTCTTTCCCCATAAAATACAGTATCAACATTTAAATCCACTGTTAAGAGAGTATTTTGGATGAGCTTTTAGTGAAGAGCTGCCTGTACCTCAGGTGTTTGTTTCTAGATACTAAATTGCCTTGGTGATAACCTTAAAAAAGAAAAATAATAAAAAAATCTCCTAGTATTAATTTAGTGTAAGCAATTGTTGCCTTACTGTAGGCATGCTGTATGCTTCCAGACAGAAGTGACCCAGAGGTCAGCTTCCTTGTTAGACCATCACTGTGCTGTTAAAAGATTAAAAATAATAATAAAAAAGGCAAGCTGTGCAAACAAGCTTAGTGATCTTTCCTTCTTACTCTTGTTTTTGTCACTTTCCCTGTTCTTGAGTTGCAGCAATTCAAACCCGTCCCTCCCCTTAATTTTGTTGTACTCAAGTCATGTTTATTTTTAACTTGCTGTTGTACCGTGCTGCAGTGTTGCCAGTGCTGACAGCTGCTAGCAGGGGCTTCTGCAGCTCTGTCTGTCGCTAAGGAGCCAATCTTCTGCAAACCTTTTTCTAATAAAATCAGAACTTCAAATCATACTTGATTTTGCTTTTGTACTAATAATGAGAAATGAGAGGGGTGCACACTTTATTGTGGGTGCTGCACACTTTATTGTGGGTGCTGCACACTGTATGCTTCAGCATACACATTTCACTCGTGCCTCGGTGAGCTTGGCTGCATCCTAGTAAGCGTCCGAAAGCTGTGTTGGAGCGTTAGGATGTTCTGTAGCTCTAATCCAGAAGTCAGTCCCTAACCTGATCTGTTTCTGGTCATGCTCGGGGCAGAGGTTATTAGTTCTGTGGATTCACTAGAAGAGTAAATCATCAGAGTGGGAATGCCAGTTGTGAAAGTTACCTTGTTTTGTGTACCGTGAATTGAAAGGAGGCTGCAAAAGCATGTTGCACACACCTTAGCGTGACTGTGAGGGGAGGGGGGACTGTGAAGCAACTGGTGACTGATCCTGCTTCACTTCTCGCGTGGCTTACCAGAGCTTTGGCCGTAGGTGCCTGGCTTTTAGACTCCAGGGATTGCGACGCCGGGATTGCCATCACTCGTTCTGCTTTGTTGCGTGCGTTTGCCCATTTTGTACAGGAGAAATTCAGCTGTTTTCAGGTAGCAGATGAGCGTCTAAACTAGTTGCTCTTCTCAGCCGTTGTAGCGAAGAGCCCCGCACCCCTCTCCGCA
>NW_009595371.1:0-755 GCF_000690535.1 Cariama cristata | reverse complement strand
GAGAGGGAGAGAATTATAGCTACCACTACCTGTCCAAGGCGTCCCTATCATCCCAGGTCCGGCGGCGTCCCATCGGTCCTTCTGATCGTCCTGATGTCCGGTGGGGAAAGCTTCCAATCTTCGGTTGTTAAGGAGCATCTTTAATGCTGAGCAACACACCTTGCCCCCTCCTCTGTCCCATGGACCACTGCCAACCTCTGCCTTCCCTCCGCCTCCCCGAACAAGACTTTTGCACATCCTCAAGGAGGAGTGCTTTAGGCATGGTTTACTTTGGAGGTGGATAGCCTTCGGCTAGGAGGTGTGTTTTTCATATTATGATGAGGAAAATTCATCTAAGGTTCAAGTTTTCTTGCCTGTTGCTAAGACAACAGGTGAAATCCATCTTCTTGGACAAGTGGAATGTGGTTTTATCTCGGTCATTTCTTTCAGTCCCAGGTAGTGGAGAACAGTATTCTGTCTTCCTTGACAGCCATTACCTTTAGTCCCAGGTAGTGGAGAACAGTACACTGCTCTCTGTACCAGGCAGTCCTCCCTCTTCGGGTATTGGCGTTCTTGTATCATCTCCAAGTTTCTATCGAGAATATTGAGACATTAATGTTCTGTCGGACCAACTTCGGACCGACTCTCACACCACTCCATGGCTCAACATTGTCTTCAGGACTACATAGCAGTAGCACAACTCTCAAAGAGGGAAATAAAGAGAGAGAGAAAGACAGAGAAAGAAAGAAGTAGGTAAAATGACAATTAACAATCAA
>NW_009595370.1:18135-48824 GCF_000690535.1 Cariama cristata | reverse complement strand
AGCAGAGAGCCATCAAGCAGATCATCAAGGGGAGAGACGTGATCGCCCAGTGAGTGGGGCTGCCGGCGAGGGCGCGGGCTGCTCGCGGGTGGGGAGGCCCTGGGCCCCGAGGGGGTGTCGGTCTCACTCGATGCCTTTAAGCTGGAAGCGAGGTCTGTCACCCGTGGTCCTGGGCTGCTGCACGGCAGCGTTAAGGACATTACGGCATGAGTGATACGGGGTGAAACTGGCTAACTTGCACATGGGCTGTGATGCCAGCAGTTGTTAGCGTCAAAGTTTATGAGGCTTAGTTATGTCACTGTGGTAAAGATCCAGCCAAGATATTATGTCTTAATGCATAGGGCTCTGAGACTCATGCCAATATTTCTCTGACTTTGCTGGAAAACAGAGAAACAACTACAGTCTCAATCAAGGGAAAAAGTAAGCAGAAGGAAATTTATTGTGTCTCTAGAGACAAAGAAGAATATGCATCCCACTGAAAAAAAATCCTTCCTGGGTCACTAGTGGGAATTGCTAGCCATCCAAATCGTATTGGCTTACCTACCATGTACTTTAAAAGAAAAAAAAGTCATGTATGACAAATTGCAGAAAGTTAAAATGCTGATCTGATAAGGAGTAAACATGCCAGAGCTGGAGACCCTGCAACAGAGTGCTGTATCCCTGATATTGCAGTTCTCAAAACTGTTTGTCTGCAGATGACACTGTGATCGTAACAAAACTTTGTCAGATACACTGTTGGCAATACTGACTTCTTTGCAGTGAAGGAATAGCAAAGAGCAGAGGGGTGGAATATATTGAAATTGCCTATATATGTCCAGACATCCAGGGTATTCACCAGACATCTGTTTCTCAGGTCACAGTCAGGAACAGGGAAGACAGCAACGTTTTCCATCTCTGTTCTGCAGTGCCTGGATATACAGGTAATCTCATGCCACATGCTAAAAATTATTTTTGGCTGAATTGGTTTAGTCTTCATCATAAACATGTTTGTTTTTAGCGTGAATAAGTGAAGCTTTACATTGAAATCTTTTAATTATGGGCAGTGAGCTTCAGACAAGTTTCTGACTGAAGATTTCACTAGACTCTACTCTGTAACAATTTAACTGTTAAAGCCACCCTGGCAAAATAAGTTCAGATAAAGTCTTGCAATTATAAAGTTGGCTTTAACAGCTGCCCTCTTTCACATATTAGAGGGCTAAATTAATCTTTCAGCAGGCAGAATTGTCCTCAGACAGTCCTGACAGCATCAGCAACCTGTCTGAAGAGTTGATGCACATTGCACAGAATCAAACCTATATTTTTGACTGACAAATGTTTGCTTTTGTACTAGTGAAGGGTATCGTGTCTGTCCAGATTTTTAAGTATAACTTGAATGTGTAGATGCTGTTGAATAAAATGATGATTTTCTGTGGGCCGGTACCCTCTTAAATAAAGCTTAAATTGTTATTCACCTGTCACTGCCAGGGGACATAAAAATAAATGTTGCATGTTCTAAATGAAAATGTCAGCTTTTTGCTTCATTTCTGTAAAGTGCTCATAATATTTTTCAAATGTGACACTTTAAAACGTTACCTCAAAATCCTTGTGCAGTGCAAGGTTTTTATCTGAAGATACAGAACTGCAGTGATGTAAATTTGTTTCTATTCTTTTACAAGAAAAGTACACATTTTTACAATTGTTTTCAGAAACTAGGTTGGAATTAAAAATGAGCTATCAAGGAACTGCTTAAGTGCTGTCTTTTCCAAAGTAACTTAATTAACAGGCAGTTACTGTGTAAATCCTCTGTGTGAGGGCAGCCTTCTAGGTGTGCTGACCCTTCCAAACACCAGATTTGAGGACAAAATTCTATGATTGGTCTTTCAGATGTGACATTTCAGGGTACTGTGGGATCCATAATCTCTGTTATGCTTGGATTATCTGCTTTGTGGTTAACTGCCATGTGATCACCTGTTTTAATCAGGTTCGTGAGACCCAGGCATTGATCTTGGCACCAACTCGGGAGCTGGCTGTACAGATTCAGAAGGTAGGAGCATTTAAATCACCATCTGTAAGGCACTCGCAAGGTCTAGGGCCGATTCTCAGCTGTTCCCCAGCAGAGCTCAAAGCACAGCTGCTGCTTTTTCTTTCTGTTCCTGAGAGGAATAAGCAGTTCCAGTAAAGGGCTGTTTTGCTTACTTGACCACATTGGTTAGCAGTCTAAGGTTTTACACATTCCTAACTGAATTTTTAAGGACGGCACTTTTAAAGCAGTTTTGATCCCGGGGGAACCGAGTTCCCAGTGTTTGAAAGCCTGGTGTTGAGGAGGTTTGGGTAACAGACGTTAAAAAAATCCCTCTTAACTGCTTATGTTTACATCTCTTTAAAAAAAAAACACTGTGCAGACCTGCATCTCTTCACAAATACAAACTTCATGAGAGCTCAGTTATTAAGCCATTCCTTTGTATCAACACAGGGTCTTCTTGCTCTGGGAGACTACATGAATGTCCAGTGTCACGCCTGCATTGGAGGGACCAACGTGGGTGAAGATATCCGAAAACTGGATTATGGGCAGCATGTTGTTGCTGGCACTCCAGGCCGTGTGTTTGGTAAGGAGATGTGAGAGGCTGCATCACCTCCAGCTTCAGACCTGAGTTGAGCCACGAGAACCTCCTGCAACTTCTGTGCACTTAGATTTGAAATAGCATGAAAATAACATTTACTGTGACACCGTTAGTGTAACATTAATGTGAAGTATAACAAGGTAACAACCTAACTGTAGTCGTGTCTGGAAAAGACTAGAGAGAAATCAATGGGGATAGCATTTAGATTTCCTTTGTTTATATTTTGCTTTTCTTTGTTGAATTGTTTTTCTATATGGTGGCATGGGAACCAAGAGCATTTTTTAAGGACAAAATATTACAATCCCAGGAAATAACTTCAGGGTCTTGGAGGAGATAGGAGCTGGGTCTACTTGAATGTCAAAGTTAGGTCCCCATTTTCTGTGTACTGGCTATCGCTCTCTTCTTTGTTAAATCAGGTGCACTTGCAGCTGGTACTTTCTGGTTTCATTGCATAAAGAATTTTATATTTACTGTTCATGGTAGTTACCATAGTAATAGCATTAGCCTTCAAGCTCACATCTTCTGGATCTCTCAGAAACAGGCAGTACTTTCTTACACAAGCACCTCTAACTGGGAGAACATAGAGCTAGTCTCCACAAATGCAAAAAAAAAAAAGAGCAGCTGCGGAACTGGGCTGGCGTTGAACAGCACTAATAGCAAACACTTTTCTGCTGCGGTGGTAAGGGGTTACACAAAGCCATGTGCTCTTTCAAATAGGATGTGGATTTGCCCAGTTTATTGACAAAAAGTTCATGTATATCATTCTGCATTTCTCACATCCAGCTACAGTTACTGTGGGTCATCTGTCCAGTGCAGTTAGCAGACAGCAGCCCACGGCTCAGCCTCTCAGAGCTTCCCTGCAGTCGGTGCTCCCTTAGCCGGGCTGCAGGAACATCCCCTGAGGTTGCAGGGAGCAGTGGGCACGCTGTGGCCCTTGAGTGTGCCTTCCATCACCAAACGCCAGTCTCTGTTGGCAACAGAGGAAGTGCCTGTCCCTCCAGCGAAATACCCTGACAGTGGCTGGGAGCAGTGTAGGCTCGCTTGCTTTCAGAGCCTTTTCATCTTACAAAGTGAAATCTTACAGATATGATTCGTCGTCGAAGTTTAAGGACTCGTGCCATCAAAATGCTGGTTTTGGATGAAGCAGATGAAATGCTCAATAAAGGTAATATGCCTGTCTCCCTTTTACTTCCTTTCCTCTCACCTCTTTGAGATTCCAGCGTGTCCCAGCCAGCGGTCCTGCTTCTAAAAACAATTAATTTTGCCAAAGTGAGATGATTATATTAATTATAGGCTGCAACACGTTAAGCTACTTAATATGCCGTGTCTGATTTAGTTGTAGTGTGCTTGAGCACTGCCTTTCATACTTTACTGTGTACCATGGCCACGTTGTAGTGAGTTTGAGAAAATGAGGAAGGGATGAGCAATCTGTGACACTGTCTTTGAGTTACTGATTCACTCCTTAATGTTCATCTCATAGCATAGGCCCAGTACTGAATTCCAAATCTAATTGTGAAAGAGCAGGGTATTTGGGAGAAAGGTGTGCTGACTGTGCTGTGCTACTTACTTTGCCTTTCAGGTTTTAAGGAGCAGATTTATGATGTGTACAGATATTTGCCTCCAGCTACACAGGTGGTTCTGATCAGCGCCACTTTGCCTCACGAAATTCTGGAGATGACCAACAAATTCATGACAGACCCCATTCGCATCTTGGTGAAACGGTGAGTCAGTTTCCTTGGAAAGAATAGGAGCTTTTTGAGTTGGCTCAGCCCTAGGCAGATGACAGTATTAACGGATTTAAATGTGTGGAGTCTCTCTCTCATTCCCTCTCACCGTTGCAGTTTGCTTAGGTGTTTGCAGACATCCTCATGTCCGGTTTTCCAGCAGAGGCCGACTCCTCTCTCTGACCTTGTCCAGTTCTGTTTGCTGCTGCTCAGCCTGACTGCCCCCTCATCCTCCCCATGTATAGCAGTCTCCCCTCCTGGAAATCCATCTTTCACACCTACCCGATGCCTGTGCTCCTCCAGAGGATTTGTGTAGGCCTCCTCCATTAGTTTGCTATTACATAGCAAACCAGAAAAGCCTTTAGCTGACCGATCCTGAATGCCTTTGGAGGTGTAGCTTATGTCTGGTGGTGTCACAGGTCCTCAGGTGCTGGAACTCACCAGGAGTCAAGAAGAGTAAGCGTAGGCAGCCTCACAGGAGGAGCCTCCCTCTTGCCTGATCTCTTACACTGCCCCATTTACCTTTCTTCAGTCTCTCTTGTCAAGAAGCTTGAATGTTAGAAGGATGGGAACAGAAATGTTTCCCTTTGAACCTGTCTTGTCTAGAGCAGAGAGGGTGCCCCAGTTCTAGTCTCTGTTGCACAGGTCACGTTCAAGCAGGCTTCTTAGTCTTAGCTTGAACCTTTTTAGTTTGAGCAGGTCTTAGAGCAGACTTCTCCAGGGACTTTCTAGAACAACTTGGACTTGTGTATAGACTCAGCGACCCACAGCACACAGGGCAGAGGTGTGATCCCTGCTGAAGCACACCCAGTCCTTCTAACTGCGTTGTATGTATTCACCTACTTGTGGTGTGGCTGTTGTTCTTCCCTACAGTGATGAGTTGACCCTCGAAGGCATCAAGCAGTTTTTTGTGGCTGTGGAGAGGGAAGAATGGAAGTTTGACACCTTGTGCGATCTCTACGACACGCTCACAATCACCCAGGCTGTCATCTTCTGTAACACCAAGAGAAAGGTACAGCAGTCATCAGATGGGCATGTAACTTTCTGAGGGTGACTCAGAGGAGAATGCTGGGACAAGCCCAGTTACGAGGTCTGGTTGTTTCCCCATTTGGGAATAGCTTAGTAAGAACAGAGGTTAAATGTTTGTCTTTGGGATGTGCCTATCTTCAACAACTGGTTATAGGCAGACCTGATACAGTTGGCAGGAATTGCCTTTTTAGAGGAGTAGAACTGATTAAGAAAGAATGTGCTTATTCTTCTAATTGCTTATCATCCCTGAAACAAAACCACAATTTCTGAATAAATGCCCTTAATTCCTTTCCTTTCAGGGCTCGAGGAGCCCTGTATCATATCACCGATGCTTTGTAAGGATTATTTACTTCCTTTAGCTCTAGAATGCTTGTTAAAGTGTCTCTCAGTCCTTACCAGCTTATGTCTCTGCAAACATTCTCCAAGCACAACCAGTGCATTCGGCTGTCCTGAGCAAAGAGCTAATCCAGGCTGCTTGGCTGTGTGCACAGGTAGACTGGCTCACAGAGAAGATGAGAGAAGCCAACTTCACAGTTTCATCCATGCATGGGGACATGCCACAAAAGGAGCGAGAGTCCATCATGAAAGAGTTCAGATCTGGCGCAAGGTAAGTGCCTTAAACAACGTTGCTTATAGCTTTGCTACCTCAGGGCAGGATTGCTTCTAGCACCTGAAGGGAACGGCCCTCAGAAACCCCTAATACCTCTCCTCTCTGAAGGGCTTGTTCAGCTTAAATTAGGAAGAGCTCTGATTCCCATCAACCCCTATCACAGGGTTGGGAGACTGAGCATCCCTCCTTGGAAAGTGGCAGACTTCTAGGCGTAGAATTAGTCTCTTTTATTTTGCTGAAGAGGTTGGGAGTTGCTGCATTTGAAATAACTCAAGGACGAAAAATACTTGGGCTCTGTCTCTGCATTTAAATTCTTAGTGTCATACTCTTTCTGAAAGATCAAAGCTGTCTCGGTACCATCTGTCTTCACTGAAGTTTGGCAATGCTGCCTGGGACAGCTTTCCTTGCAGCAAAAGTGTGGATGCTGCCAGTGTGCTGTGGGCGGGGAGGAGCACAGAATAGCAGGGGATGCCCTGTGCTGGGGATAACGACTTCCCAGCTCTCACACTGACCTCGGTCAGGTGGAACAGCTGTAACTGTCCCCTTCTCTTTGCAGCCGAGTCCTTATTTCAACAGATGTTTGGGCTAGAGGCCTGGATGTGCCTCAGGTGTCCCTGATCATTAACTACGACTTACCCAACAACAGAGAGCTCTACATACACAGGTAAGCGTGGGCTCTGCTTGGGGGAGTGTGGCTGCCTTACCTGCCCCAAGGTGGTTCCATTCGCACTTGCCTTCTGCCTCCACAGAATTGGTCGGTCAGGCAGATACGGCCGAAAAGGTGTAGCGATCAACTTTGTGAAGAATGACGACATCCGCATCCTGCGAGACATCGAGCAGTACTACTCCACCCAGATAGACGAGATGCCCATGAATGGTGAGTGCAGGCCAGCCCCCACGAGGCTGCTGCCCTCCTCCAGTCAGGAACTGGTGTGCTGTGCCTGAAAGAGAAATACCAGATGTTTTGTTTTACATTCTCTCATTTTCTCTCATTTCAGTTGCTGATCTTATCTGAAGGTCCATGTTTACCAGGAAGTTGTGCTATTTTAGTAACCTCCATAATTCTGTATCGGACCCACATCCTTTTATCATATTGCTGGTCATATGTTCTTGTCTTGAGCTGCACCTGGAAATTGTGTAAATAATGTCTTTACTCCCACCCATGTTTTTCAATAAAAAAAAGGAAGTTTTACCATAACCTGTGCTTAATTACTTTAACCTAAGATAGTAACAGGCAGAAAGTTTTGAGATACTGCCATAATTGGCTAGCACAATTGAAAAAACATTGTTCACTTGGTATATCTAGGTTCATAAAATAGAGGGCTTCCTCTTCTCCACCCTTTCTTTAACGCTGTGCCATGCTACCTGATGTACTGAGTTTCCTTGATGTGACTCTAAGGATCAGCCATCTACAGGAAAAATCTGTGGCCTGGCCTGAGCCTGCTCTGAGAAAACTGAGTTACAAGATAGCCAGAAAAGAAATTCTGTGTTGTTTATGTCTTCCCAGAGCCAGAAATCGTATCACTTGTTGCTCCAGGTGAGCATTTCCCCTCCCAAAGAACCCAGGGACTTGAGCAGGCACTTGTGAGGGTGAGTGCCTCGTTAACTTGATGCCAGCTGGATAAATACATTCTAATCAGCATTTCCTGAAGTAACAGAGAGCAAGGCTTTCTTATCTTGTCGCCTTCTCCACCCCTTCCTGATGCTGTAGCTTGTTCCGTCTTCCCAGTCACCTCTCCTCCCCGGTCTGCCCACAGCATTAGGCTCTGCTTTGCCAGCTGTAGGATCTTCCATCTGGCGTTCCTACCTTGCTCTGCTGTATCCTGAGGCAAGTGTCGACCAGAGCTATACTGGTGTGGGGTAAGTTACCATGTTTTACGCTACACCTCCTGTTAAATTGGTTTTTGCTTGCTCAGGGAGGATGGGTGAAGCAGGGCCTCAGTACACCACCAGTTTGCACAGAACTGGAACAGCTCTCAGAGCTCCTTTCCTGAGTCAGTAGCAGAGTAGCCCTGGGCAGAGAAAGCGAGCATCTATCGTCTTTATGCCCCCATGTATTTCACTGGTGGAGTTCCTCTGGTCCCCTGTACCCACACTGCACAATCCTGATGTTCTTAACAGTACGTGGGCAAAAGCTGAGAAATACTAACCGTATTTTCCTAAGAACACTGTTTGTAAGGGGTTGCCCAATAAAAGTAAGGCTGCTACAGCTTCATGCCCCCACGTACAAGCAGCAGCAAGGCTAAGCCAGCACTCCCAGTAAGTGTGTGCACACGCACACAATGTGCTCACGCTACCCGTGCACATCAGCATTCAGCACTGGCACAACCAGCATCGATACCCTCATCCGGTCCCTCTCCGGCTGAGCAGGATGAAGGTCTGTCAGTGGGAAATAAACACGCGCAGACAAGCTGTGGACCCTCCAGTAACTGGGCAAGGAGGATCTGTTCATCTGAGCTGGCCTCTGGGTCAGCAGTCTGCTCCAGTAGCTGGCACATGGCCATAGCCCACCCTCGCACACACAGACACGAGCCTAACCTGTAACGGGCCCTTCAAGCCTCTCTTGTTTCTGGTTGCTGCCCACAGAGGGACACAGACATGTACAAACGGGGCTCAGTTGACCCCCCCAGACCCTCTGTGTTAGCCTGGACCTCCCAGTCCCTGCAGTTGCCTCATGCAGAAATAGATGTCTATCCAGCCCAGACTTAGGGCTGCTTCAGTACCTGGCTCCCAGACCCCTTATCCTACTTGCTGGCTAGATCTGGCTCGGTACTCATACACTGACCCACCACCTCACTCGGCAGTTGCCGGCAGTCGTTTCCCACTCACTCCAACCGTACAGCCCCTGTGACCCAAGGCCCCACGCCAGTTGCTGGCACTTGGACCTCCATGCGCACGGAATGGAGTCCTCTCTCCCAGGGAGAGGGTGAGGAATGGCGTTAACGGAGAAAACAGGATAGGCACAGCCAGGTAAGAACACTCACCAGCAACCTGTTGCTGCGTCACCAGCCCCTTTTACCCCCTTAATCATCTATTTCCCATGCTTGCTCCTCCCAAAAGCCACTTCAGCCCCTTCCTTTTCCTACCTTTGATCCCTCCCACAAAGCTGACAGGTTTTTGCATTAATTCTGCATCTTCTTGGCACCAGTGTTGAGGAGCTCTCTGCACACACACCCTGTTTCAGTCCTCTACTAGAAGGACAGTCCGGATAAAGCCTTCCAGCTTCACTGTCCACATCCTGGACAGAGTTCTGCTCTCACCATCACTGCACGGCCTCAGATCCGACTCGTACCTTCCTGGAGAACACAAGAAGCAAGGGCAAGCATAGCCCTCCAAACCCCCTCTGCAAGTCAAGTCATCTGACTAATAAAGAGATTCATCACCAAAGCATTAGATTGTTTAAATAACAGTATTTAATCTGTACAGCTTGAGAGAAGATACCATAAAATGCAACATTCCTACCTCATCTTCAGCATCATTCACCTGGAGCTGAGCCCTCACCTCCAGAGGGTAGGTAACCACCACTCCCCAGCAGTTCTTTATGGTACAAAAGTCACAGTGCAATTGCTTTAGTCCTAGACAGGTGATTTCCCTCGCTCAAGAGAGGGGAGACTGATGAAGCTCAAATGTCGATGGAAATTGTTACCATTTAGGAATGCAAAAAACCCAGCTATTGCACACAGTCATTTCCAGCTGAAACTACAGCAGTTAATTATTTAGCTGCCTTTACACTCCACACAGTTGATACTGATTTAAGTCAAGAGTGAAAATAGAGCCAGTAACAAGATTTCAGAATGATACAGTTGTTGGGAGGGCAGAAGCTGACAAGCAACTCCACAAGTCAAGAAGCGTGCTTCAGAATACCAGAAAGTTTTCTTATGCAGGGAGCTAGACAGATGTCATCTTTCAGAGACTAGCATGAGAGGAACACCAGCTTCAGTAGAAAACTATGAAGTACAATAGACAATTTGTTCATATAATTGTCAGGATAAGTATTTGACATAGTTTATGTAGTAGAATACATACTTGAACATCTTTTAAAAATAAGCACGGATTTCATTTCATATATACACAACTGATTTTAATCATGTACTGAAAATAAATTACAGGAAATAACTTTAAAATGCAACAGAAGACAAGAGTTTCACAACAAACATTCCCATTGATTTTCCCAAGGGGGTGAGAGATTGCAGTGCTCAAGGCAGGTAAATATCACAAATATATCAAAAAACTTCAAATTGTTGATGCATTCACACATTTACATGAGCCACAAACATTCCTTTACAGGGACTGCACTTAGCTACCACAGAACCAGGTTTTGCCATAAACTACAAAACTTTGATACAAAATTGTATTTATATATTTATATTTCATATACATGCCCTATCTGTGATTTCTTAAAAAATAAAAACTAAACACACTGTACAGACAATCCTAACTCATTGCTTGGTAGCTGTAGGCAACAGTTTTGGATGGAATTTCTCCCCCAGTAGAATTAATGGCAATATTATATACATGAAGGCTAAACTGCAGAAAAAGACAGCTCAGTTCTGATATGCACCTCCCTCAGGACCAGGTCTGCGAGTTCAAGGCAAGATACCACATGCTCTGACCCACTGCCTCCCTTACAAGTCAGTTCTGCCGTCGGTGGCGTGAGGAACCAATACATGCGTTTGTGTAACACTGGTATAAAAAGGCAATAAAGCAAGATACATAGTGTAATGTAGTGGCTCTAATGGCTTAACCGACTCGATACCCTCCATACGCAGAAACGCTCGTTGGGGGTGGCGAGGGGATGGTGTGGAGCTGCATACATTTGGTGAGAGCACGCCTTACGCGGGTCTGATCATTACACTTCCCTGAAATTACCTCCTGCAGAGGACAGATTCACACTGTAAGCCAGAGACTGCATCAACTCAAACACTGGGAGAAGATGCCTCCCCCCACACCCCCCGAACGCACACGTGCACAGTTCACCAGGACTATACGTAAAACGGACACCCTCCCTCCCACCCCCAGCGCTCTCCATGGCACCAGTTTGTCTTAGAAGCAGAGCACTCACAAATTACTCTTCCCAGGTGATGGCAGCAATCTGTGAAGCCAGTCACACTAAACTACTTCTACAGTTGATTGTAAACTTTGGTTTATTTTTATTTATTTTCTTTTTTTTTTTTTTTGAGTTTTCATGGTACAGCAAGCATGTCTAGGATGAGAGGGCAGAGTTGAAGAGGAGATGAACTGTCAGTCTGTCTTTAGTCTGGCATGGTGAGACACCTGCTCGGTCAGGCCTGCTTTGATAGAGTTTTTTACAGACTGCCTCATATGATCCTCCATCAAATTATCACTCATGGGCTTCAACACCTGTGGAATGAGAAACGTGCAAAAGAAACAAAAAATATGAGGTAACCAAGGAAAATAAAATATAAAAACATACAAAGAGATGGGACTTGAAATAATGAAGAAAAAAACAAACTTAGAATGCTGAAGTCTGACACAAACTGGCATGAACTGAAAGAGAAATGAGTTTTGCTGCTACAGTAATGAGGTTAAATCAGTCACATGCGATGGACACAAGTGATATCCCTCCTATACAGCAGTATTTCACTGAATTCAAACCACTTTACAGTTCCTAGAAGATGGATGTGCAATTCCATACCCTATATGCAGCATCAGTCTGGTATGGTTACAGCATTTATGCAGACCGGCCCAGACGGTCCAGCTTATTGTCCTATATGTGTAAGTGTGAACACTTCAGATACAGAAAGAAAGTTAAAAATACTGGCTAGTTTTTCTTCTTGTTATTGTTGGATGAGAGTCGCTGTCGCGGCACTGATGTAAGAGCACGGCGAATCGTTCGGCGTCTAAGGACTTCAAAGAGTTTGGAAAACACCTAAAACACGAATTCAGCTGTTAGGAAAAGTGGCTCTTAGAAGGCAGCAGAAAAAGTCAATCGAGTAAAGAAAACTGATTGCCAGTAACTTCTCACCTTCCTGGGATTCCTCTGAAGCAAGAAGGGAAAAGAAAGGCAGAGATTCAGAAAAATCAATAGCAAGAACATGGTATATAACCAGAGTGACTCAGACAGGACCTGTAGCTGCTCTGCATAGTATTGGTGATGTGCAACTGTGACACCACCACCAGCAAGGTCTTTTGGAGACAACCTTCCTCCAGCCCACGAAAGCCAAGCTCCTGCTAGCATAAGCCAAGTTCTCCCCCTTCCAGGGAAGGTCAGCAGCCAAATCAGGCCTCATGTGCCTTAGGCATCCTGCAGCAGCAACTGCACTCAGCGAGTACTACACAGAAAGCTAACACCTTCCACTTTTCTTGCAGTGCTCTTCAGCCCCAAGCTCCAAAGCAAGAAGCTACGGGGGTACAGGAGAGCCTCAATTTTAATCACTGCTTAGGGGTGTAACTCAAAACTTAGTACCCCAATGCTCATTTCCCTCCTATTATTAGAAATCCACTTTTTCCACTCCAGTGCAACTCATAACCTTACCTGGTTGCTCATATACTTCTAGTGTAACACTGCCTATGATGAGCCTTGAACGGAGTAATTTTTCAAATGTAGAAGAGAGCCTTTGTATAGAAGGCTCCAGTTAGTTATTTGCTTGTGCCTTGGAGGACCCATTTTAATGTCATCCCAGGTAAGTTAGGCAAGCCCTTTATTTCTAGTAACAACAGCACCAAAGTGTTTCCCTTCTGCTGGCACTGGACATAGCTACTCGGAATGCTCCAAACACTACTTGTAAGGGTCGGTCAGGAATGCTCTACATTGGCTTTATGGGCACAGCTGTGTCAATTGGATTCAGACAGCAAAGTCTCTGTATAAAAGGCTTTCTCCTCCAGCTTTAGTACTCTTGCACTCATGTCACCTTTTCTTTCAGAAGTTAGTCTGTCAACTATTTCTTGCAACAGCAGCTGCACCAACTGAAGTTATCACAGACAACACAAGTCTTCCTGAAGGAAGAAACCTGCTGTACGTCCTCTTGGGGCAGTTGCTGCAAGTCAATCTGGTTGCCGCAAGTCATCAGCCAGTTCTCTCTGAGGTCTAATTAGCCCTCCAGTGTCACACCATCAGGTGAGGGAGGACAGTGTTTCACATTCCCCACTTCTTGCATCACCTGACATATTTTATCCACCACATCCATAGGGCAAGTTTATCACTTTAAACATACCTTTAAAAGCAGAATTCCTTGCTCTGCAAAAGTAACAAGATTTCTAAAGAGTCCTCCACTCTTTATTGTCCAAGCACCTAGTAAGGCCTTTAACACTTTTTTTTTATATAATGTCCTAAGCTTGTTTAACATTCTGTGTGTGCAGTAGCTCCCGCTGAAGAGAGCAGTCACACTTCTGAGCCAATTCTCCCTTTGGCAGCACTAGTATTCTCCATTAGGTCCAGACCAGCTTTTCACTCACAGCACCAAACAGAAACTGTTTGATATGTCTATTCATGAAAGGAAGATTTTGCATTAAAAACGCATACCAACCTGTTCCCATATAGCTTCGGCGATCTGATCAATGGCTGTTCCAACTTCTCTGAATTCCCCAGAGTACTTAACGTATGCCCAAGTACAAAACGATATAAGAGCCATCCCGAGCACAAGATTACACAGGGTAGCTATGGAGTTCATACCAAGGAACCCAGTCAGTCCTGAGGTTATATACATCGCAAACATGACTGCAAATAGAGTGGCAGGGGTACGAGCAGCATAAAAGATGTTTTTGCCATCGTTGTGCTTCACAAAGTTTGCATAGATCTCGTCGATTTCCACTTCAAGCTGTTCTTGGTAGCGCCGACAGAACTCCTCCCCTCCCATCTTCTTCACTGAGCGGAACTGCCTGACGGCTGACTCTCTGAAATCCTGGTGCTTCCGCTCAAGGTCCGATGGGGCGATGTAAGGCTTATCTCCCCCACAAACCTGTTAGAGCAATCAGAGATGAGGTCATCACATCCTGAGTATCTTCTGCTGTACAGAAAGCAAACCTGCTCCTCACTGCCCTCCTCTCAAGCCAGCATCAGGCTACCTCCTGCCGCTTGCTTGGCTCTTTAAGATCTAGAGTCCTGTCTCAAGTGAAGAGGTTAAAGGTACTTTGCTTCATGGCACAGCAAGAGCCTTATCTGTCTAACCACATACAGGGCTACAGTACGTGACTGAACTCATACTTTCAACTGTTCCCTTTGGGCAAGCCCAGAAAGACAGGACATCAGCCACACGTACATTCCCGTTATGAAAAGGTGAAATAAAGGAACACCAGGAGGCAGAGAAAGCTTGGCTTGAGGAAGGTTAAGGATAACTCTGAAGGCCACAAGCCCTCCCCTCAGCTTTTTACTCCTGGTCACCTACCTCAGTGAGAGGGTCAGTGCAGAACTTGGACAAACAGGGTAAATTTTGCCCACTCTAGTTTATTTTTGTTTATTGCTGCCACTAGCAGGCTCCATGGAACTTACCAGGTGATACGAATTAACAAGAATTAGCTGCTGACATCTTTAGCCTATTCTTCCCTAGACTGTCCTCTAGGCTTGATTCTGATCAACTTGTGAGAGTACATTTCTGCTGAAGGGACGAGACCATGGACTCAAATGGATACCCGTGATGTGGACATCACCATCTTCCCTCTCCCTGAATCAGCAAGGGTATGAAAATGGTTAGACTCCAAGGACTTCTACTCTGTAAGACTGATTTCTGACCTCTTGAGGACTATGATGAGAGATTACCTAGGCCAGAGACATACATATGGCAGATCAGCTCCAACTCCTCCAGACCCTCACAGCCAGACTATGTCTAAAAACGGAAGATTCTTTCCACGTGATGTCAAACAACAACATTCCCTCTCCTGCCTCAAGGCAGTCTTATCACAGTGCTTGTCATATCTTATGCCTTGAGAGCAGCAACAACTTTAAATTTCTCCTGCTGCTATCCCTTCAGCAGGACACACAGAAGATGACTTTCTCAGAGTACAGCATCCCCTTTCCACCTCACAAGATGCATGGCTTTGCTGCCTAGCTTCTTGAATTCAAACCTCACTGTCAAGATCCTGACACCCCCACTCCACCCCTTGCTCAAGTTTAACAAGCACCTTCCTGCTTCTTTGGTGTTGAAGTCCTCCACATGTGGCAAAACTCCCTGGAAAACTGCTACTAGTCTCATCCTCTAAAACAGTCTTTTTACATTGCCCAGAGTGTGTTTAACACTAGGAGCTGCTGATGCATCAAGACCACCACACAAATAACTGCCACTGTTTTCTTATACTCTGTGTGACTGCACCTGTTGTTTCTTACATTTAAGGTCATTAGGGAGACAGTATTTTGGTCACACACACTCAGCAAAGGAGGGCTTTGGTTCATGACGAGAACTCAGAAGCTACAGTAAGAACTATCTTTACATAATCCAGTCTTAAATCCAGAGAGTTCCCACTTCTGTTGCTAAAAATGGAAATTTCAGAGCTGTGTCGCATTAATAACATCATCTGAGACATCTGGAGAGAAAACAATTCAAGACATTTGTGTGTATCTCTACAGTGATATAAAAATATACAGTACTGGGGAACAATTACTATGGAAACAAAATCTATTTAAGAGAACATCTGTTGCTGTTTATTCCTTGCTCCAAGTAAGAAACCTTACAACTACAGCATCTCAACAGCCATTGAAGATTCAATGCAGGAAGGCAGACTTGGCATTTTTATGAACAACCCATTTACTATTTCAAGAGATTTTCCAAAATGGAAACAAACAAAGGAGTCCCTCTACCCCAGCAGAGCATTCTGAAACAGCCTCCTAACAACTGGAACTGGCTAGTCTGCCACTGGCATTAGGTCTTACTCTAATTTCACAATGGAAAGCTACTTCAGCAAGTAAGACCAGAATTAGCCTACTTAATGGGGAGCTATGTTTGTAGCATGTTATCTCACCTAGTTGTCTTTTCCAGTTGTAGAGCTTCACAATAAGCATAGTCCTGTTAAGCTTTATAAAGACAGGTAATCATTTTCAGAATTTCCTATATTGTTATGCAAGGAATATTCTTGCATAACACTACCTTGGAGTGGTGTAAGTCACTATCTTCAAGAGAAGCAACAAGTAGGAAGTCACATATACAGCTTCTTCAGAATATTTTTCTTCTAGAATATTTTAATACCTGCATTTTACAGCTAACAAATGGCCACAGTTCCGAAGCATGACACTAATACTAGAACTCTACCCTTGCGCAACCCTGGCCCACCAAATGTCTCCTCACCTGTTTGCCCATTTCATGTTACGGGATTTTAAGATGTCTGTCAAGAGCAGCAGGGGAAATTAACAGGGGAGCTAACACCTATTCTCATACCTTCCCAGCAATTTCTGTCTCAAAGAATTCTGGTTTTGCTGCATCAGACATCTAACCTCACAGCAGAGTGCAGAAAACATGAGAGTACTGGCCCTAAGCTACTTTTCTCCACTAACATGCTCACAACCATTAAAACTGACGCCCTGTGTCTGCATGTAGGCAGTTAGAAAAAGCTGTCGTCATACCTGCTCCATGCCTTTACTGTACAAGTCTTTTGCTCCTGCCACAGCAGCAAGATTGTTCGCCTCGGCTGTTGCCTAGAAAACATTGAGCACCATGTATCATCACAGCATTACCAGCTAGTTACATACATTGTAGTTACACTGCCCAATATACCCCCACAACCTCCAAAGCCTCAGGTGGCCAGGAAAATGCTCCACAAAAACATGTGATAGTTAGCAATACACACTAAAACAGATCACTGACTACAAGAACATTTTCTTCAGCTTTCTAGTACAGCTGCAGACAAACTCCCATGTGCTTGTACAGGCTTTTCATCATGAGCAATCTCTTCTGAATGCTCTATTGTTAATAAGCAAATAAGGATCACTAAACTATTAAATGTTAATCCTGATACATCACTACCTGTGAGAAAAGAAGCAAGCTGGTATTATTTCTGCATTATACATGTGCAGTTTTGGTGTCAGAATTTGTAAGAATTTAAGACTAATTTTCAACTTGTGTCATGTCAAGGACAGTCTTTCTAGCTATTGCTGCAAGATGTCATCTTCTGTACCTCCCAGCCACATTTATGGCATGCTAAGTAGAGGAAATGATAGCAGCCTTTGCTTCATTGTGATGAATTTTCTGAACTCCCCCAAAAGTCTAACGTTTTGGCTCCTTGAAGGACGAGAAAACACCCAGAACAGTCATGTCTTAATGAAGTGACACAGGAAGCTTTAAAAAAAAAAAAAACAAACACCACCATGTCTTATGAACACAAGATGGCTAACACTGACCCTAAAGCCCACACTTTAGAAAGCTCATCCCAAACAATTCAAGGGTTCAACACACAACTTTAAACAATCAGTTTGTGTTCAGATGACTTTAAAGGTGATTAGATCATCCTTGGATCAACCCAGAAAAGAAACCTCAATGCAGTTATCCAATCTAACAAAACCACACAGAGTAGCCCAACACTGCAAGACAGTGGCAATAGCTGCATTTCTATAAGCGTTCTCCATTTTATCTGCTGCATCTGATGTTAAAAGCCTTCTGAATACAGTCTGAAAGATACTGACAAAATAGCAAGTTACAGGAAACACATGCTTAGAAATTGAAGCAGCCAAAAAAAAAACCCAATCAACCAGATATACCCCTGCCTCCATTTGGTAGATGGAACTGAGGGAAGACACAAATGTGTACCCAGGCTACACAGTTCAGATGGCCTTCAAAGTACACAGCGCCTTCAAGAGTTACAGCTCTGCGTGCGGGAGCTTCAGACCCACAGCAGTCATGATCTTCAATTGCAAAGAACTTAAAGTACACACCATCTATCAGATTATTTGAAAGAAAAATAAAATACCTGCAGCATAGATTTCGGATGAGGTAGCTCCTCTCCTTGATAGATTTTAATATAAGCCTAAATGGGAGAAAGGAAAAAAAGAGGTTTATTTTTCCTGAACATTTATGACTGAGGAGAATAAGAAAAGAGGGGTGATACAAAGATAGTGCTCATAGATTATTTCTTTGTAACAATGCTAAATATTCAATTAGGCCGATTTCTTCATAGATGTCTGGCGCTGTCACAGTTATCCCTAGTGCTTTAATCCCTTTATTTTCCTGTGCATTTGAGACTGGGGCCTAGCAGGGTAGCAGAGCACCTTGAGGAGACATGGCCACTAGCTCAAGTAGTAAACAGGCTTGACAGCAGGTTTCTGCTCCCTCAAATAGATATGAAGGTCTTTGCTAGGCAGGGAATCTTCATCCAAAACAAAAGAGTGAAGGTGACTATCTCACACAGCCTTTCTGGCAAGAGGTCTGTTCAAACACACCCCAGTGCTGGGAGAACCAGTACTTACATTTCCCCCATATGCCTTGCTCCCTTGAAGTGTAGGAGGAAAAAAGCAGATCAAAGCACTAGCGCAGAGCCGAGCTGCCAAAATACTTCAAGAAGCCAAGCAGGCAGGCTATCCCTCTGTGCCCCACCCCACCAATTCTCAGGTGTCCTTTCTTTCACCAGGGTTTCAGAAGGCTGGAAGAGAACATGTCCTTCATGTCTTCTCCAGCCCACAAGATGAGCTGTGGCCCAGCTCTTTGGGACAGATTAGTGGAGGGGTCACAGCAGGCAGCAGTAGCCATTCCAGTGCTTTGCACAAGCTGTGCAAGTTAGATTAACAAGGCCACTCTCAGCCCCTCAGAGGCTGGGCAGTTATTCTTCTTCATGCTACTACTGCTCTCCCCACCCGCTGGGCTTGTCTACAAGCCTCTGCCCTGAGGATTTTCCTCTGTAAATGAGGAGAGAACAAGGTTATCAGGGTCCCTATATACCCAATGCTCTAGGTTGTAGGACAACCTACAAAAATGTATAGAGTTATACAGGACTCTGTTCCCTCGACACCCTCCTTGCCTCTGTAGCTATTTCCTCCAAGGAAAAGCCCTCTAGTTTCCAACTCGGACTTCACGATCTCAGCTTTAGACGCAGAGTCCCAAGAGAGCAGTCCTCTTTAGTTGCATAACCACGGTGCTTCCGCAGCACCCTGCACGACTGCTCCCAGGCTGCATGCGGGACACAAATCAGGCAGCTTTTCAATAGGGGAGGTTTTACACTCAGTTTTTAGGGTGCAGTCCTTTCTAAACTGCTGTTGAATGTGCAATCCCTACACCATATAGGATCAAGTCTCACTAGAGAGGAAAGTGGAACAAAAAGCAGCATGCAACCATCTAAGTACAGAAACCGAACATATGAGCTCCAGAGTGTTGATTTTATGCTTGTCAGAACAGCCATGACTTCTGCATCCCATATCATGTCTTATCTTTCAAGTTACTTCATTTTACAAGTGTTAAAGAGTTCTGGTCTCAGATTCTCCCTTGCATAGCTTCTTTCTTAACAGCAGCCCAGCTCTGTTCTACCTTTAACATGTGTGCTCAAAAGTAGTAATGCACAATTAATGTCTTTAGGAATGAGTGCCACTTTCTCCTACCAAGCCAACTGTCTAAGTCATTCCAATTCAAAAAAAGTTACACACCCCAGACCAATTCCCGGTGATATAGGGATTATGTTATCACATTTCTGCTGGTGTCACCAGGATACCAACACAGCTCAAGAGTCTAACAGCTGCAAGTATCACAAAAATATTTCAGAGCATACAGTGGTGCTGCACATGCAAATGTTTAGAAAGCATCTTCTTTGCATGTTAAAAATCCAGAGGGGATTATCTGAAATTTTCACCGCATACCTAGCGGTTTAAGAGCTGCTTCTCTACCTGTACAATCTATACGAGACACTCTTGCTAAAAAAAAAAAAGCAACATATCCAGAGAAACTAGTATTTCAAAGTAGGAAAAAAACAAAATCTCTAATACAGCTTGAAGTATTTCAGCCTATTTACAAAGAATGAAAAAAACCAAACACAATCTTGCCAATAGTACCTTGCTATACTGTTATGAAGTTGTGTGCTAGTTCTAGGAAGTCAGACTAATGAAATGAAAATAAAAGTGAGCTGATCACTGACTGTCAGCCTAGATATCTTATCTTCTCTGGGAACAACATGCCCTAAAATTAGAATACTTTCTTTTAAGCCATTAACAGAAATAATTAGTATGAGTTTGCTTACCTTGAAGTATTCTACAAGATCTCTACAGGTCACCTTGGATCCACTAATCTCTTTTTCTACCAAGTTTTCAGGGGCAAGCAGTAATGGCACCAAATTCCGCAGTTCTTTCTTAAAATCCTCATCTATATCTAGTAAAATTCAATTAATTTCAGAAGGAAAAAAGTGGTTAGTTTTCTTGTCAATCTTACATTTCCTAAAGAAACACTGATAACCCATGACCCTTCAAAATCCATCACGTCACAGCTCTTGACTGTATTTTTAAGATATTTAAAGGCTTAGACACATAGTATAGCTTTAGTAAGCTCTACCTACTCTTTAATCTTAACTTCAGACTGAGAGAACAAGGTTCCATAGTCCTTGTAGTATATAAAGTGCATTTCCCTAATTACACCATCATCTTACACAATAATCCCACAGGTCTGTGCCCTCAGCACAGAAGGGGGTGGTATCCCACTGTCACAAACCCAGTTTTTTTAGCCTTTGCCATTCTGATACATTCCCTTTGTTGGGGGACAAGGAGCAATTGGAGGAATCCCGACTGCCTGTCATTCTGCAGTAGCAGAAGTCTACAGTTTTTATTTAAAGGCCTTCCAGTTCTGACCTTTTGTTTAGGAAGTTCTTAGAGAAAAGCCTTTCAATTTTAAGAAAGTAAAGTCTTTAATTTTGTGAATTCTCCCCTCTGGAATCCTTATTTTTCTTTAGAATCCTTATTTAATGACCTTTAAGTATGTCTCAAGTTATAAGATTACAATCAACAGCTAGGCACAAAGATACCCGTTCCCACTGCCTGCTTAACTATTCTACCTTTAAACCACTGAAAAGAACACACAATGCACATTTCTAGATTCTGTAGTTTCACCTTTTAGCCCTATATTTTTCCAATCAAGCATTTCAATAGCCAACCATTCCAGTGTTAAACTTCAATTATAAAAGAATATAAACTCAGTGATCTGAATCAACAAACACACAATGGAAAGCTTCCTACCATTCAACCTCCCATCAAAATTTGGATTTGTTGCAACTTTAAGACCAGGGTGAGGCAACAGGAAACAGCCAAGATTACTGAAACAGGAGTGAATATGCTTCCTTACATTCTGTAGCTCTTCATGTTGGTTTTGCTTTACCTGAAGAAAAAAAAAAAAGGCAGTAAGAACTGCTAATAGTTTTGCAGTACTGCAATTAAGATTAAATATCAGCTTAAAAAGCAGAAAGAGCACAAAAGCGTGTTTAAGCTTTCATTCCTGAACCTAAAAATTTCAAATGTTAAACCCCAGAACTCTGCACATGAGTGGGAACATCACAAATGTATTTTATTAGCAGAGAGTAAGCTCATTGTGCATCATTATCTTGGCAGTAAATTGTCACTTAAGTTAGAAAACCACGCTAGGACTACTGGAGATAACTTACCTGCAATCTTTTCTCTAGAAACTTTTTTCCTCCTTCCAAGCCATATGCATGTTCATAAGGATAACTCCAATCTCTAATTAAGAACATTAGTGTCTGTAACAGGAAGAACAGCAGTGAATGGCTTGCATCATTCCTAAGGTCAAAAACCTCTATCACACATGATTATTTTAAGTAAAAAAAAAATTCTAAGCTTGGCTGCTCTAAATGAGGCAGCCTTGTAGTTTTGTGGTGCAAGTGTTTGCTTGTTTAAAAAACAAACAAAAAAACAAAAACAAAAAAACACCACCAAACCCACAAATGCAACTCTCTCCTTATCTGAAAGGAAGTACCCAATTGTCTCAAAAATATAGCTTCCCTGTTCCATGGGTTTGCCTTTTGCTGTCCCACAGGGATTAATTACACTGTTCTGTCTCCTATCAGCTGAAGATAGAAGACAAACCTTGACATTTACTCTTACATCAGACGAGGTACTTCACAAAGAATGCATCCTGCCTGGGCCAATCAGAACACTGGGGACTCACACTTGCAGGCTGAATATTCTAGAAGACACAAGAGTCTTAAAACTCACCACTAACAGCAGTCAACTAGTACCCTTAACAGGTTAAGGGGGATACTTCAGGACAGAAGAGATCTCAGTCTTTGTCTCCACTGAACAGAAGTCTCAAACACTCCTCTGGCCTAGCAAACAGTCAGGAGATGCTAGCAGTTTTGAGACTTTTAATGCTGAAGCCAGTAACACTATAAGTAAATGAAAGGCAACATGGCCCTCCTCAATGCTATTTCTTAGAGGCCATGTGACATTTACTCAGAACCATGTACCACCAGCAAAGACCAACCGCATCTCAAAGAGTAACGAGTAAAAAAGCAGCATGAAACTTTTCTCTTTAACATCTGCGCATCACTCAACACTTTCATTCCTTTTATGCCTCATAACTCAGGCACAAAGCTATGCTTGCCCAAAATGTGATCCTCTTCAGCATTTTACCATTGTGTTTTTGCCAAGAAATGTGTTGACAGGGAAAGAAAAATCAGTCTTGTAAAGAACAGGCTAGCTTCAGCCCAACTAATTTCTCTTCATATATTATCCCAAGCTCATTTTCTACACATTCAATTGCTTAAGATCCATTTAACATACATAGTTACCTGAAACGGCTTTTGGTAAATTTCTTCCATAGCTAGTCTTCCATATTCTGTAAACAGCTGATAGAAAGAAGAGTGTGAGAGTGCCACATATAAACCACATTCTTCTACTGTAAAATATTCTGTTATGTCACTAGAAAATAAAGCATTCGATCTTAAATCCTATTATGGGTTGAGAATGGCCAATACATCTCAAGAACAAGGACACCAATCCTCAGTAGAATTCAGGAAGCAGATGTGATTTCCACTGGTTTCACAGTGCCATTCCATAGCTGCCAATGCACTGCAGCTCCAAGTGGGTGGCCTGTGGGCCATTCACAGAGGAAAGCTGGCTGCATCTCTCAGCAAGCCAGCTTCCAACAGTTGTTTCCTAGGCTAAGGAGGCCCCTTACTTCCCGCAAAAGATTTATTCCTGGAAATCTCAAGGAACTTGGCTACAGCCAACGTATGATACGTTTAAACACAAGCCAAGTTCAGCAGCTTCCCAGATCTCTACTTCAGCCTGTGACCTTAACTGACAACTGTTCCTTCCTTCCAGTGTAAGGACATGTGTCAGCTGTCTTCCTCTTGTTGGTTTCACCATCTTTAATATCAGCAGCATTCTTCACTGGATTGAGTGGACCAGACAACCCACAAAAACACCAATTATGGACTGTGCTGGCAGAGGTCAGTACCGTCAGGTGTTGATCCATGCTAGCCCCCTTACTAGAGGATACTGGTGTGCTTCCTTCATCTCATCCCACAAGATCTGTAACAGGCAACTATTCTTCTGCGTTAAAACTAACTCCTGGAACATCTCAGATAAACTGCATGGCTAAAAGGACAGTTCCCCCGTGTTGATCATAAGAGCATCTGAGAACTTACAGGACTAATTTAACACAAAATAACTTCCAAGCTGTTGTCACCCACATGAGACTGGCACCTTTGATCCTAACTCCTTACCCCATTCACTTCTCTGCTACATGGAAAAGGCAGCCAGAGACTAACAGTATTTCAGCATAACAGAAAATCTCATTACAACAGAAATTAAGAATTTCCCTCCCTCAGCCCACAATTCCTTGCCCCAGCTTTAAATGCATGGGTGTCCTCTACCCACTGCTTATATTTATCATCCTTTTCTCCCCTTCCTTCCCTCAAGTCTCCCACTTAACAGAAAGGGATCTCTCTATTCAGATTGCACTGAGGTTGTCAAAGGACCAAAGTCATGAGGAAAGCCTAGCTTCCAAATAATTAGCTAAAGATTTTGTTTGCAGTGCTTCATTGGTGTTTGGTTTTTTTTTTTTGAGGGGGGGGGCGGCAGTGATACAACCCTGTTAACTGAGAACAGCATCACAAGACTATGTTTAGTTAGTGCTCTTCTACTTCCAAGTATTGGCAGCCAGTCTTCTGCAGCACTGACCAAGACAGAAGTCCTTTCAATCAGAAGACATGTAAAACAGTTTTAAGCTGTGACAAGGTCATGGCCTGAGCACAGGCAGGCATTTGTTAATACACAAGCTAGCCTTTAAAGCTACAGGTTTTAAGTTAAGGAGATAAGGTTCTTGCACCATTCACATGAAGCCAGAATTCAGTAGCCTTCGACCACAATGTTCCATTAGAGGATGAAAACACCACAGTAAAGAGAGGACACCTCTTTCCTGCTTTTGTTTCTAAGCAGAAATAAAACTCTGTAGAAGTTTCTCAGTTGAAAAACTAGAGAAAGCTTCTTGGTAGAAGAGACTCACTCTGCCCTGACTCAAGCTCCCACATTTCTTTAGAAACTGGTTATAAAATACCATCCATTCTTCTATTTTAGGGAAAAAGGAGAAACATTGGAATTTTCTCATTAAGTACTTCCATAAACCATTTTCCTTTCTCATCCTTTTGGGAATTTCAGAACTTACCATATAGAGAACAGACTTTAGAAAGATAAGATTTAGCCAGATTAGAAGCCTGTACTATTTTACCTCTGCATTGGCACAGCCGAAGCATCACAGCATCAGGGAGTTGATGCAAATAACATTGTTATAGGCAGTACTAGATTTAGCATCAGGTCAGCTTCAGTGTTTTATATGAAGTTGCAGGCAGCTCCCAAATCAGTTACATTAGAAGTAATTTCAAGAACAAATGTCACGACTATCAGTTCAGAAGCAGCTTAATATAAATTCAGCATACTCTTACCTGCAAATGTTGAAGGTCATCTTCCTGAATATTCTGGGACAAGTTGTACACCTGCAAGAGACAGTAAAAGAATTAGTGTAACATGAAACTATTACCTTACATTCATGTAGTCTCTTTTAAGTATCTTGGGTATTTTTACCCCCTCCAGAACAGTCTAACTACCCAAAAGTCAGCAACTAGAAAGGCGTCATGGAACACATCCCAAACAAAAGTCACTTCCTTACACAATGTGCTAGGGACAAAAGCACCACTGACTACCCTAATCCTTAGAACAACTTCTTTCCAAGAAAGCAAGCCATAAAGAATCAGAGAACACTGCTGAATGCTTCAAATCACCACAAAGGTGTGAGACAGGAGGACTGAGAAGGGCATGTCTGTTTGCCACCCTCAAGTCCAAGTGCTCTAGGATTCAGTGATCCAGCAGCTGTATCTCTGACACAGAAATGACTGGATAGTTCACCAGGTTGTTTTGCTTTCAAATCTTCCCAGAGAAATCTGATTTTATCCAGGGAGCTCATGACTCTTTCAATAGCACAACTACTGAACAGCAGTAAACTCAAAGGTGCATCAATAACCCACAACTTATCCTAACCACTGGAACCAAACAAAACAAACAAAAAAGCCAAACAAATAACTCCACCAAAACCAACCTCACAGGGCAGAAGTAGTGTTCTACATACTCCTGTTACTTTCATGTTGTAGCATGTCTGAAGAAGGTCACCTGTCATCCCTCAAAAACCTGCTCACTTTTGGCACATTGAAGGCACAAGCTTAAAAGTAGTTTTGGGCATAGCACAAGAGAATTGTCAGGAGTTTCACAGTAGCAGCAATTGTAAGTTTAACTGATCACAGTTGTAACTTCCCCCAAATTGTATCTGAAGTCTTAAAAAAGAATTCTGTAACACATCTGTACAGAAGCGGTTGCTACTTTGACATCTTTTCTTGGGACTTCTTAGTTCAGTCAGCAAGCTTGGCCTCAGATAACCTTGATCCCACAGAGAAATTTATGTAGCGTACTACACTGAAAATAAGACATTAAGTATGAAAGCTTAAATGGTAGTTGTAGGAAGATATGCAGGTGAACTTTCAAAGTGTGGCTAGAGATACTCTTTGCACATTCCTATAGCTTCCATTATTTGCCAGCACAGGTATTCTCACCTGGACAGAGCTTGTCATGGTGCTCAGAGCAAAAACCGTTGCACAGTCTTTGATAGTGGATTGGCTATCAAAGGCACCTTGGGTATCCATGAGTAGTACAGCAACCTAGAGAGTTTTAAAGAGCAGCAATAGTTAATCAAATTGTTAACACTTTCAGAGTCCAGGCCATTGGGGTAAATTCCATTTCAAGTAGAGCAAGTCTCTTCCCTATACCTACTTATTAAACCTCAGCCAGCTCCCTGTGCACATGCCTATACACACCTACAGCTGACTAAGCAACAACTAGAGGGCCATGTCTTCAGCCTTAAGTCCTTGTCCTTGCTACATTAGTTACCCTCTCCCACAGAAAAAGGTTCCCTCAGTCCAGTGTGGGTACACTGCAGAGTAACAGACAGCTCTTACTCACTGGAAGAACTTCAGTCTCAGCTGACAATCTAGCATAGTTCATTAGAGCCAAGAGTGAGACTGTTACTTTTAAAGATACATCTACCTTAAAATAATCATTTTCAGAAGAAAACAGGATAATTGATACTGGCTGTCTGCTGGAATGACAAGGAATGAAGTGATCTTAATGATAAAAGTTAGCCTGTCCAATTCCCATCTTTGGGATCTACTACAACTCCCTTCTCTTCCAGTTAGAGGTAACTAATAAGCAAGAACAAGCAAGTGATTTGTCCCCAGAGCACAAACAGATCCTCACAACTTAATTCTTTTTTAAAGCAGAGAACTGTTTGGTTAGCTATGAAATTTGACAAAACTTCCTGCATGCCCCTAAGCCACTATCTGTTTAAGATCAGTGTCCCATATTAATTAGCCATCAGATTTTTCCTTTGCAAATGCAAAGGGTATGAAAGTTAAACATATAAGAACTTATGGTTCAGGCAAACATGAATAGCTCAAGATACACCACCAGTATTGTGGAGTAAATATTTATTAACAACATTAACACTTTGTTTCAGCATGAAGATAAACATCTACAAGCCAACTTTGTAGTTAATGACTTAGAGTTAAATAAGATGCACAAGCTTTGATTAGAATAGAGTTAGTGCCTTTTATCCCCGCTGTTAGGCTTAGTCCTTTTTTACAGTTTACCTGTTAAACTATATGGAAGGACAAGCTTCCAGATACTGAAGCTGTTTCCAGTACTTACAGCCATGCATTACATTTTGCCAGAACATAGCTACAAGCTATAACACGTTCTCGCCTTTCAAAAACCAGTGTTTGTTACAGAGCTGTTCTTATCACAGTATTTGTCTACATACAGTATTTACAGCCATTACAGTTTCACATTCACAGGATAACCCACCCATCCACCGGGACAAAGGAGACTTTGCCAAAACAAAGTACTCTCAGAACAGGACTATTGTTGGGAGAGTCAATCTTACAACGCAGCAGGAAAACTCATACTTGCACTAATATAAGGTTTCCAAATACATTATGCAGCTACTGACTGCAAGGCAAAGCAATTGATGTTTGAACTGCCTCCACGAAACCCATGGCATTAAAGGTATACATAAAGAGGCAAAAATCCTTACATACACCTATTTAAGTCAAGCACTTACCTTTGTTCCATTGGGTTTATCAATCACAAACACTTCACTCCAAATCTGAATGCCAGTGGTTTCCCGTTCACATCCACCTCTCCATGTAAACCCAGTCAATGGCTCAGTGTTTCCACCTATCCAGCAAGGAGAAGTCTACAAAACAAGAGGAAAAACTTATTTCAAACCAAGATTTTTTTTTTTTTAACATGCTATGTTTTAGCAGGCTTCCACATTGTTCTCTCATTTTCCTCAGAGCCGACTGACAACAGTACACAAAATATTAAAACACAATGCTACTCTGCTGTATTTCAAGGATCATCCACAAAGACAAGTTGTTCAAGTCTACTGTATTTCAGTAGTTGCACAACTCTTCAGCCACTGAAGAGTATATGTGCACAGCCTCCAAGTCTCAAGCACTCAGAGCTAATGAGAACAGTTCAGTTTTGTCTATTGATTCCACTTGCACTCATGCTTCTTCTCTCATAGTTGAGGGAACTCCACTCAAACACAGTTGTAAATAGCATGTATTTTACCTACAGGAACAGCTAAACCTCTGCAAGGAACAAAAATCTTGATCTTGACTTAATCCTCTCCCTTCCCCCTTACAAACAGGTCAACTGCTGAAACTAGCTAAGCATCTAAGCCCCTGCACTAACAGAGGCCAGCATAAGACTCAACACCAGCCTGCAGAAGCCAAAGAGAATAGGGAAGGACCAGAAGATCTACAATCTAGACTTGTCACAGTTACAAAATACTTTTTCCTAAGTGATCAGGATTCCAGAGAAAAGGTCATGTTCACAGTCTGATACATGTCCATCAACTCATCAATATTAAAATTTTATTGGAACATCGCCCACTTTGGGAAAGGCTATCAGAGAATCAAGTACAGTTTGCAGCTAACATTTCTGGCTGATGCTGCTGTAATGAGGTCTTTGGTCCTCAAGAAGAGGCAACACACAGAGCAGTGGCTCATGCAAAAGAATCCAGCCATCATATGAGCCCGTTTAACCCAGAAACGTAGTTTATGTAGTGGACAAGTAAGTAGCATGAGCAGTTGCCCTGAGGTAGTTTCACTGTGATAGGTTTATATACACTGAAATCCTACAAGAGAGAAGCGGTAGGCAGACAATAGCTTTAACTGATGAGGGGGCTTAGAGAAAAACCTTTATTTCACAGGCTAGAATACAGCATGCTGGCAGAACAGAGACATTTAATGAATTTGCCTCTGCCCAGAGAAGATTACCAGCCAGGAAAGTGTGCTCTTGGAGAAGGTTAAAGGGGAAACTTCTCAATTCACTAGGCTACGGTCTCTACCTTGCAGACTCTGCACTGGCAGTTTTCAGAAAGAGCTCAAGACATCTCAGAAAACAGCATGAGCACCCAGGGGCTGTACAGAATAGAAATACTTGCTACAAATAAGTGAAACTGCTTATTTCTACAGGGAGGATGGGAAAAAAACCTGCATACATTCTTCATGCCAAGCAGCATCGTTTGCTCTGCGTACTAAGAGGGAAAGGCAATCAAGCAGTTCTGCACCAGCATTCTCCCCATTCAGCTCTGCTATTTGGATCAGACATGGCAAAAGTAATTGAGATGAGCAGACAAAAATTCAGAAAATGACCACAGGTATCCAAGTGAAGAGAACCACAGCTCTTTACAGGTAGGTTGTTTAGAGTTTTGTTTTGGGAGGATTTTCATCTGGGGTTTTTTGTTGGTTTTTTTGGTTTTTTGTTTTGTCATGCACATACACCTCTACCAGAGAGACTAAGCAAAACCTGAACAGCTTTCCCCCAGAATTTTTTTATCCCAGATGATACTTACGCATCCACTGACCACTCTAGAAATCAAAGCTCCAGACCTGCTTTGGGCTTGAGTACATTCTAAGATACAGTTTTGCAATCCTGAATCATATTTCACAGGTATATATCAATGGACTGTAGCTTTTCACTTTTTCAAAAGTATCTGTTACGTTATTCAACAATATGTTCCATTTGTCATTTATACAATACTTTTTCCCAGTTTCGTCCAGAAATTATCCTTATTTGTAACAATCCACACTACACAAATCTGTTTACAAGTCCCTCAATGAGCACTAGCTATGACCACATTTGGTTTCATATATGATTCATGTCACAGGAGACTTTGGTGTCTTAACAGGCACACCTTCAGCTGAAGCTGCTTCATCTTGTTGATGATGCACTTAAGCCTGTCTCTGACTGACCTCTGCATCAGTTTGAAGCACTCCTAGCTTGTTACCTCCATCTTTCCTTAGTTAAAATTCAGTATTTTAACAGTCTCCATCCATCAAGTTGGCTTGAAAGATTCAAAAGATGGGAGGGGGAAAAAACCCACTTTGTTCGTACATGAAATCAAGCTAGAAGTTGCACTACAATTTTGTATTAGTCACCTAAAAGATAACCTAAATATATTCCACACTAAGGAAAGGACCAATGCAGCTTTATTTGCATAGTGTCATTAGCACACACTGCACCTTGCAGATTAATACAAGTTAAGAAGGTCATATCCCTGTAAAAAAGCTTTTAATCTAAATTTACTAGCGTTACTGCATCCAACTCTTAATAAGGCTTAAACTGCAACAAAGATCACAGGATCCTTGCAGCAGCTTGCTGAGTACACAACTGCTGCTGTTTTGTAGCAGATTATTCTGTTCCATTTCAAATGAGCAATCATATCACTAAGTATCAGTGCTTGAAACGAGAAGCCTGCCTCCCTGAATGACCAATCTCAGCCATTCCAAAGTCCTACCTGTGACTTCAACTGGCACAACTGAGATTTTTTTACAATGGCAACTTCTCACATGACCTCCAGCTCTTGGTTTAAGACAAGAAACTGGGATTCTGAAGTATCTTTGAAAGTTTTTCATCACGCATGTTAATATCCACAGGGGAGGATATCCCAAAATCGCTTGATCAGTGTACGAACTGAATGCAGACGCTGTAGTATGTTGTGCAGGATCCAATATTTAGTTCACAGAAAATACAGACTCGTAATTAAGCCTGACTTAAGATGGAGTAATCAGACTAAAGAGTACTGTAAAACTACACCAAGGTGTCCTCTCCTGTACTGAAATTTGCATAAGCATAGAGGATACCATTTGACTTGATACAATTCAGCAGTGCTTAAAAAAGGAGATGTTGCACTTATCTTCTCTCATCCCCAACTCCCATCAATCATTTTGCAGCAGCTCTGATGCTTG
>NW_009595370.1:17601-18104 GCF_000690535.1 Cariama cristata | reverse complement strand
CTTTCCCTAAGCCAGTTTACGTCACTGAGCTGGCAGGAAAACAATTCGGCAAAGTGCAGCATCTTCTGACGCATCGTTGAGTTGGATCAGCTCAGCTAAGGGCATGCAAACATTACATCTTCAGAATGCAAATGCCTGGCCAGAAGCAGCACATGGAGAGCAAGACCTTTCTGCTTTTGGTAAGAGAGAGTTTTACAGCAGATGGACAAGTTTGCCTTCATCATCAGTTTAAGTGAAACAAATAGTATTTTGAAGGACACCTATAAAAACTGAAAAAAGCAATTGCACAATAAAGGGAAGAGCGAGACATGATATTACACAAGGTTGAAATAGTGTTTCAATCCATTTTGCTTTTTGAACTTTTGTTTTATTTCACAATCTGAAAGTTAAGCGTTACTTGCTTAAAAGCCCACTCCTATTTTTGGAAGGAACTAGCACAGACACCACCTAGCTCAGATTCCTGTACTTCTTGGGAGTTCAGGGTGTTTTTTGCTTGTTTGTTG
>NW_009595370.1:0-17580 GCF_000690535.1 Cariama cristata | reverse complement strand
GCGGCGCTTTTGGTTGTTTTGTTTTTAATATAAACAGGACACTAGAGAGGGTTTACATACAGACACAAAAGGAATAAATGAAACATTTATTCCTCCCTAGGTTAAAAGAATCTTAAGAAGTTGGGAGCATCAGCTTGCTACTCTCTATTCCTCCTACTATATCCTCAGTGTCTCTCTCACAGTCCTCTTGGCAAATCAGCGAGAGGAATTCAATAGCAGGCACTACCGGGAGCGAGAGAAAGAAGTCTTCATCTGTCAACTATCAGCAGCTTCTTTGCAATATTCCCATATTTCCTGTAACTGCAGGGTTCATCTTGATTTCTCCTCAAGCCAGCTAGCACAAAGGTAAAATAGATGCTAGTCGTGGTTAGTCTCTGCTACTGTGAATCCCAACCCTGAAGAACAGTGACCAAAAAGGAATTAGTTCTGGGGCTTTTTGGGAGTTTTTGTTTTCTTTTGGGTTTAGGTTTTTTGTTTGTTTGTTTTTAACAGCTTCAAAAAGCAACAAAACACTGACTTGTCAATATTCACTATGCAGATTAAAAGATGCACACCACAACCTGTGACAGGCAGATGTGTATGTTCACAGGAGACCCCATCCCACCTACTCCATATCAGCCAAGAGTTCAAAGTATAGTAGACACAAGACAACACCAGCCAAAAGCTACAAACTAAGAAACGAAATTAAATTTTGGATCAGGCATTCAATCACCAATGACGTAAAATGATTTTAAAAGTTCCTGGATTATGTTCAGAGACATATTCCAAGTAGCAAACAGGAGACTTTCTCCCTTTTGCCATACCTCAGATTTAGGCAGATTTAGTCCTCCAATAGCTACCTGATAAGACTCTCCTTTTTGCAATAATGGGTAAGCTAGGGCTACAATATGATTTCAGGAGATCAAGTCAAAGCAAGATTCCTCCAAGCCACCACTTAGACAAGCCATTCCCCAAAGCCCAACTAGAAGGCCACCACACTCCCTCATTCAAGTTCTTCTCATGCTCGCTTACATCAGGACACCTTGATAACTGCAGGGAAATTTACATTGCAAAACTGTCACTTAAATACACTTCTTCATAGAGTACAAACAGAATAGCTGGCTTCCCCACCCCCCAATAAGAAAAATTTGACCTACTATATCTGTGCTTAAATCAACAAATACAAAGATAAATGACTAAAATACCAAACTACTTTTCTCCTGCAGGGAAAATCCAAATTACTCACCCTGTTATACATGTATCTAAGCATGAAGTCCAGCAGAAAAGATTTTCCTTTGCGGAAAGCTCCTGCTACAGACACAACTACTATGTTAAGATCTTTGATGTGCTCCTGAAGCAAGATTTTTTCCAATGCTTCTTCATCTAATTCAAAGTTATGGTCATCTTCATGAGCAAGAACAATCTGTATTGGGCGCGGCTTATCCAAATCCACCTCATCATCTGAATCTGGCAGGGCATCTGAGTCAGGTAGAGCATCCTCCTCTTCTTCTTCCTCATAATGCTTACCTGCAAATTGACAGGTTACAATACATCAGTAAATCAGAGCTTAGGGCACTAGACATTTCTTTGAAGTGAAGCCTTGAGCTGGGCTTTCATTTCCAGCAGCAAGAGTGATGTTCTTGGGAAGGTACATGTGCAGACAATGAGATCAACAGCAGTTCCCTGTCTGTTTTCATCACCTTTGAGTATACTCTACATTTCAAATCTTCAGTATTCTCCATGTTTTAAGAAATTGCAAAAGAAAACTGGTTTTCAGCATCAAAACCCCTTTTAAGGGCTTCTTAAGTATAACTTTCATTGAAAAATCAAGGGCTTTTTATTTGGAAAAAAATTAGTTTAAGATAAGCTCCAAATAGAAACAAAAAAGGCCATTTTTTGATCACCACCTTCTTATACTATTGTAAGAAAAATAAAAAAAAAAATAATCAATGTTTTCTGTCAGTTTTGCTTATCAACATGTACAACCAAGACCAGGGATCTAGTATCTAACCCTAGGATTACATACATCAGCAGATGACTGAATTGCTCTAATTCCAACACATTACACTTCTTTCAGTCGTCAATACAGCACAGACTTCAGAGTGCCTATTCACTTCTTGCAAGAGGATAAAGTCCTGAGAATGTGCAAGGTCTAACACTTCTGAGCTAAGAAAAACAAAAAACATTGAAGTCGTTTCTGGCTTTGTACTCTTCCTATGACATATTATTAAGCAACATTTAACAACAGTAAGTACCATCTCATTCAAAAAGAGTTAAGAGAATATTTTACACACAGTTTAAGAATCAATACCCTTTCAGGATCAACCAGGAGCTGAGGGAACTATAACTCAGATGAGATTTAAGTCACTAATGAATGATAAATTAAGGTAACACAGCCTTCAGACATATAGCACAATAGTACCAATATCCTATTTTCCTGACTGCCAGAATTCAGGAGCTACTGGGTTAGAGGCCTAAAAGAAAATCAAACAACCTGACCTGTCCAAGAGGAAGTCTCCTCTCTTGTTCGAGTACCGTAACATTGAAGTCTGTCCCACAGCAGAAACAAATTCTACCACTGACTCAATTCCACTTTTCCTGTCAAGCATCTGGAAGCTGGTTTGGGCTTACAGAATTGCCTCCAACTCCAGATTTACATTTTGCCATATTCTATCAGAACCCCATGTAAACAAACCTGAATGAGACAACTTCCTAACTGTTACTTATCTGGGAACATCACTTTATGAATTTAAGTACATTGGACTGCTACTCATGCTTACACTTCCAAGCATTGCTCTAACGAAGACAAAGCAGCAGCCATCTCCAGTTACTTGATGCATTGCGTGCAGTTATGTTACCTGGCCCCCACGCTTCCTGTGGAAACAGCCCAGGAGCAGTGTTCTCTTGCAGGCTGTGTCATGAGGCACCACAGAACACACCACAATTTAGTTCATTCATGGCAGAGACCCTGCCAATACCCACAGGACCTGCCAAGTCATTCCTGCCAGACTTTGCATCCTAGACACCACTCTCAGAAAAAGACTTATCAACAGTGCTCCAATGCACTCTGTTTTGTGGATGTAATGAGACATCTGAGTTATTACCATGAACTTGAAAAACTGTTAACATGGTGACCCTGGAGTTTTTCCAGCAGCTGTCTCTTTAGCCGGTTCTGACATTTTACTTCACTGCACATCAGAGAGCACACTTCCATCTCCAAGCATTGAATCTGTGCTGCCTCAAAGGCCAGTGGCACTAAATCTTAAAAAAAAAAAATTGTTTGAATACATTAAGCTAGTGCAGTACTTGGTTTGAACAGGAAGTAAACTTGAATGGTTAAATCTTAAGCAGCTAGAACTAAACTCCAATGTTATCCAAGTGGGTGTGCAAAATAGCCCCTAGCATCACCCTAACTCAAACTGGTTGGCAAAGCAGGCCAAAAAATTCAGTCATACCAGCAGGTCTGACAACTGGAAGGAGTGATTTTAAAAAGAAAAGCTGTCAACAGGACATCAAACTATACAAACTACATTGACACAATATTTGTCACCACTTCAGAAGAAAAACTCTCACCTTTGGCCTAAAGCTTTTGTATTCCCAGAAATTAAACAAGCCCTCTTTTTTGAAAGAGTTTACAGTACAGGTTTTGCCCCATATAGGTAGCATCCTTTGTAGGCCAGAAAACTTGGGAGTATAGCCTAGGTGAGGTATGAAGATTTTGACAGTCAGAAAGCAAGCCTTCAGCGTCACAGCCTAGAAACATAAATGGAATAATTCTATTGATAAAAGCATTACAATTAGATAGCTCCATTCACACAATATATCGAAGCCTCTGCTCCTATATATTACCCAGGCAACAAGTTTAACTTGATTACTTAAAACAGCCTTATATTCTTTTACTTAAACACATACTTCATTTCAGCTGCAGTATCAGTTTTGTAAACTAAGGTAGACTGTAAAATAGTCTGAAGCAACATCTGCAACTTCTCTTCATTCACTTGGAGCCTGACATTAACCATCTTTTCCTACCTGGAAGTCATCAGAAACTCAGCAGACCTCAAAGCACAAGTTGTAGCAGCATCCTTCCGCCAGTGCAGAGCATAGCCACCCTCAAGCCAAGAAGCTTGCTGAACAAACAAGGAGAGTGGTCTTTTATCATTAGTTATTTCTAAACAAATAGATTATCCCTATCACAAGAAGATAGTACTATCAAGAGCTTATACACAATATGTCCATTAAAAGCTCACAACATCTTGTTAATAGTATTCTGCACCCCTGGAGCTCACTTAGTTCAGAGGGGTGAGGAGAGAGTATTAATCTTAGGCCTTACTCAATTCCTGTTAGATTTCACTTACCATCAGAAATTGGAAAGTCAAGTCCAGAGCGTCAAGTTGGGTTTTTTGTTTGGTGTGGGTTGGGTTGGTTTTGGTGTTTGTTTTTTTTTTCCCTAGCCAATCTAACATATCTGAAAGCTCCCAACCTACCTACAGAAAAGACCATCATTGCCATGAATCAAGCAATTCAGAGGGTGGAAAACTACAGCGTTGACAGCTGTGAAGGAAACCTGATCCATCCAGAAGAGCTGGTTTGGTAACTTCATGCTCAAATTGCAGAGAACACCTTTCCCTTCAAGAGATTTTGAACTAGTTAGCAATTACCTGGACATACATTGCACAAGTTAAGCACGTTAACTGTAGAACAAGTGCTACTGCTCAGCCCAGCAGCATAATCAACATATGCTAACCTGTCACATACTCCTAGGCAGATGTCACAACCTTTTTGGTCCTTTATACTACCTTCTGGCTGCTTACCCTGTTACTCTGGCTAGTCACTGTCTCACTCAGCACTGGAGTACTTTGAAACCCCTTATAGAAGGCTTCGGTATCCTGGGCAGAAGGATCACATTCCACTTCCAAGAACTACTTTCAGAGCAGTCTCTCGAAACAATGGTCAGGACAAGCAGTCCCACTTCAGAGTCCAGTTTTCTGTAAAAGCTGCAGAAGCATTGTAGTAAGTTCTGTAAGTAGTCCATAAAATAAGTGTGCTGATAGCACAGTCTATGGGCCACAAGTTGCTCTAGGTTCTTGCAATAGCCCAGTCCCAGCAAATCAAGTATAGGAACAGATGAGGACTAACTTTAGAAGAGGTGGCGTTCACAGAATGACCACCCCTACACTGAAGTGTTTCTAGCCAACTGGACAGTAATTTGGACACGCAAAGCTCATGGCGGCCTCCCTATATAGATCTCCATGATAAAACATTCAGTACTGCTACAGAGGCAACCAAAGCAACAGACTTTTGTTGCTTTGGGGTTTTTTCCTGTTGTTTCTTTTTTACAATGTGTTAACACTTTGAGAAGTCCAGTTCCATCCCTGTAATGGGGTTATGGACCCAGCACATCCACCCCATACATTCACACTCAGAGTGGTTGTTTCAGAGGCACGGCTGATGGCTCCTTGCACCGCATGCAGAACAGTCAGGCAACACTGCCTCCTGCCAGAGTACTAAAGACAAGCTGGTAGATTCATCCAACTCACTCATAGGGCTGGTCTCAATGCGGTTGGGAATCTCCATGTGCACAGAAGACTGAACCTCAGGTTTTCAGTACATACAGAAAAACACTCATCTGTCAAAGTATATGGCACTAGAGCTTGGAGTGCAGTGTTGCGGGCCCAGAAAGCCATAGTTATGTTTTTCTTTTTTCAAGATGTTCATCTGACCTTTGAAACTTCTGTACTACTGAACTAACATACTCCATACTACAGTCATATCTACCACTCTGGCTGGAGCTGATGAAAACAAGATCACCAACTGGACTTGCCCCTGAAGTCTGCCATCCATTCAGGCCTATTACTCCGGCTGTTTGCTAATCACTCCCTACTCCATTTTTTGCCTCTTCCCACCTGAATCATTCAATTAGAGCATGAGAGCTAATGCACTCTTCTGATTGTGCATAATCACTTCCTAACCCAGGTCAAACAGGCTAGGAAATACAAGAGAAACAATACTGTATAGAAAGACACAGACGACGACTTGAATGGAAGCAAATACAGCCAAGAAGAGATACTACCACCCAGTTTCCCTATAAGCTCTTTACTCCACTCAGCAACAACTACAGTGGGACTACTGCTGACACTTATCAGCTAAGTATCCAGAACAAGCACCATTTGTTGAAATGCTAAGCCAGATTTTGAGAACAGTAGCTTCCTGTGTACATACAGACAGTATTTCAACAGAACAAACCCAACTAAATAACCCGTTTCTTCAAGTATGAGGCAAAATGAAAAGCTAATTCCTGTTTCCCCTAAGTTCACAGCTAGCAGCTGATGACCTATTTGTCCTGCAGTGTAAGGACATGGGAGTGAGAACAGTCAGCTCAACCTGCGGGCTATGAAAATAAGAGACAGCCTGCTTTAAAGGCAAGTTCCTCCCTTTAAGCACATTAATTGAAACAAAGTACCAACGTAGTTACCTTTAAGTTTCAACCCAAATAGAGCTTGATCTTGTTAAACACATCATTCACATTCTTTCATGACAAAAAAAAGCACACACTAATTGCTGAACTCAGTTGGCTTTAGATACAGTACAGGTTTTTGATCAACAAGCACTGAATGACAGCTAGTAACTGCTGCTCTGGACAGTGGGTTGGACACAGACAACTCCACATAGATGCAGCATAACGTTAAAATAAATTTAAATACCACTTGCTTTTTAGTGGCATAAGACTTGGATTATGAACAAAGTCTGAAGAAGTCACATTCATTAGTGCAAATGGCTCTCATCAGTACTCCTTCCATTTGCTCCATCACAAGGAGCTGCATAGACTTCACTCTGTATGTCTTCAAGCTGGTAGTCTTAATACCTTGTTTGTATAGAAACCTGCGGTTCACTAGAAGTCCAACTTTAAATCAAAATTTCCAGTACCCCTAGATACTTCAGCTCTCAAAATCCCTGAACTCTTTTTCCTGGTGCCCTACAGACACCACACATTTGTGTCCATACAAAAGCAAACGAAGTCTCCTGCTCACAGTGCAACACAGATGCATGACAGATTCCCACACACACCTGAATGGTAAAGCAAGCTGAACTGGGCTACACTAACCTCAAACCATCTAGCCTGAAATCTTGTTCTACCTCCACGGCCTGAGGGAGTTCATAGCTTGAATCAAAAGCTTAAAATAAGTTTTCATGAGGAAACTGCTGCACCACATTTAAATGTAATGCATTCTCTCAGAGCTTCACCTAGGAAATTCTCCTTAGAGAGAAAGGAGACAAACTGTTTAAATGTTTCTTGTTTTGGTGTAGTGAACTGAGGAAAGTGTAGGCATGTGTGAACTGAGTTCCAGCGCATAGGAAAAAAAAAATAGGTTAACCTCCAAACCTTATTTGGACAAGGCAAAAAATCTGGCACATCTACTAAAAAAAAATCACTAGATTTAAGTCACAAAATTGTCCTCCTCTTTCTCCAGCAGTCCTATTCCATTCCTATTCCAATAAACTCACAGCAAGACCCACATGAAAGCTATGGGGCTGCCACAGACCTTAACGCATCACTGCTTTCCTATTGCTGACTAACAAATACTGCCAAGTAGCTCATTTTAAGGCCAGAAATAATTAAACGTTTTGAATATTTCAGCTATAAATAGGACTGATGAGCTAAGTTCCAAAGACTTGTTTGGATATCCAATAAGACTGACAGAGGAGTAGGGGAGGGGGGCAGACGCATTTAACTCTCTCTGTTCCTTCAGGGCAATGGGATGTTAAGGGACAGATCTAGAACTGTTACATAAACTGCGAGCAGAAGCAAAAAGTACCTGAAGGTACAATACTGCCAGGGAAGGGGAAAAAGAAGACATTGTGATGACCTAGATACCTACAAAGCATCATAACTAATCAAACAATAGGCCTGTCTACTCCTAAGTGCTTTACATTGCTTCTCTGTTGAATGGTCTGCATGCATGCAGGAGCAGACAGCTCTCCCCTATGCAAAATACTGATAAGCTGGCATTCTGCATTCTCTATTTAAGGCGACAGAAAAGCCAGAGGGAGACTTCATTATAATGAAGAGGTGCAGCAAAAAAGTCAACCCTCAAATTCAACTATTTTCAGCAAATGCATACAAGAGAATACCGATAAACAGAAACTAAGACAGAAGCAGCACAAACCCTGACACAGCCTAGTAAGTACAAAAAAAAAAATTTATATATAAAAAAGGATTGCTTTTCTGAAAGCATATCATGAACTTAGTAAGAAAGATGTTTCTCCATAGCTACAAGGAAAAACTTGAAGGGTAGGGATAGTGATAAAAGCATGCTTCTCATCCTTCTTCCACTCTGCCTAAAAAACACAGCTATTATTAGCACACTGAAGGACCTAACAGGATTCTCTACCCACAGCAAGGCTTACCAGTGCTTTTCCAGCCCCCTCAAAGAATGCTGCTTTAGAATACTAAGACAGATGAAAGCACTAAAGGGCCTCCTCCTCACCTCTTCTCCCCTTTCTTACCCATCCCTCAGGTTCTCAAGGATGGGAATAAGAATACACCAGATCTGATAATGCCCTAGTTCACCATGGATGCTGGAAACAGCAAGTGAAAGCTCTTTGTCAACACTGCAGGCTAACTGGATCCTTGCAGGCCACACAGATTTAAACTAGGCAGACTTCTGCTTGTATTTCAGAGTGATTTTATTTAAGGTTGCTGCTCACCCAAGAAGATTCAGTATTTTCTAATTGGTTTAGGCCATACCTAAAATTTATGTACCTTGTACGTATTCTTCATGTCAGCAGCTGATCATTTAAACAATGATCAGCTAACCCAAACCAAGATTTTGAGTGAGAAGGATAAGGAGAAAAGAGCAAGGTGACTGCAATTACCCCGTTTGATCTTTAGGTTAGCAGCCAGAATAGGTTTAGTGACCCAGCTGCATCTGTACCATGGCCACAGAGGAGCCCAGCAGCAAGCAAAGCAAGTACTCGCTTTTGCTGTACAGGGAGGCATGCCAAAGGGCCAGTTTTCATACTCATTTCCAGGATAAACAAGCTGTCAGTCAGGAACACCAATAGGTTTAAGGAAACAGACCAAGCCAAAAGGGCTTTAATTTTGCTTTTTTGATCAAACCATGTTTCTAACCATTTGAAACTTCTAAGCAAAAGTGATCTTTTAGCCCAACCTCTAGTTTACACTCAGCTTCCCACCCTCCCTTTAAGTTCCTGCAGCTAAGAGAGCCTCCCACCCAGCTTTTCCAGCACTGAACTCCATAATTCTGTTTTAATAAAGAGTTCTACATTTCATTTCAAAGACTAGTGAGTAGTGCAGGGAGATACTGGGTTTACCTTAAGAAACTGCCTTCTCTAGATCATGTGGCTAGCAAAACTGATGCAGTAACTACCTTCAGACATCTCCACAGAGTATTTCAATTCCTCTTCCCTTGCTCTTCTCAACTGTTCTTAACCTGGTAGCATCACTAACACATCCACCTGATGAAAGCGAAGTGTGACCAGGGTAAACACAATCAATGCCCAGATCAACAATCTGAATCAAAACAGGAAAAAAGCCCAACACAAGTCACATTTAGGGAGAACTGAATCCCAAAAAAACCAAATCATATTCTGCGTGTGTTCACTTTACCTCCACTGGAGGAAGAGATTTTTCTCACACAGTTACAACAAGCATCACAGTACCTGCTGCTAAGCACACAGAGAAAGAGGCCTGGGCTGCCCTATCACTTTGCTGCAATTAACCCATAATAATTGATACAGCACCTAACCATGTCTGTATACTTCAGAGGCCCGCACCTACTCTCCACAACTCCTGACTCTCTGCCAGCCATCACTGCTGCTGTTGCACAAGTGTCTCTCGCTAAGGCAACAGCTCAAGTACGTTTATTCTGCCAACAGGACAGTGCCAGTAACGGCCACCGCCTCCCTCCCCTGTTGCCTCTTCAAGGCCATTTCAGTAGCACAGTGGAGTCTTAACCACCCACTCACACAAGGGCTCTCCCATTCTTTCCCATTTCCAGCACCACGCAGTACCACACCACCTTTCCTGCTAATTTTGCCACATATCCAATGCTGCTGATAGTCAAGTCAGCTAAACAAACATACCAGTGGAAAACGCAATCCGATACAAACAGTTTTCTACAAACTGTAACACCTCAATAACAGTCCAATGAGCACTAGAGCTGAAGACAAACAAAATGCAGAGCTATGCAGCTTCACCTGCAGAGCATAGGGTAGGTTCAGTTGTAGTGCTGAACAGTAGAGGGTTGCTGCCCTCTGCGTTGGCACCACTGTTCTAGGTCCAGGCACCAGCTTACCCCGAACAAACACAAGCTGATGCCTGGGCACTCCACAGCCTCCAAAACAGCCACACCAGCACAACTGAGGGGGAAGTGCAAGCTGCTTGACTGGGCACTGGTACCAAAAGAAAAGTTCAGCTTTGTAACTACAACCTAGTTTAGCCGGAAAACTTCTCCAGACTCTCTGAAATCACAAGTACAGTTAAGAAGTGTGTTCATGTGGAGACTGACTTAGTGATATGTGATAACACCGCAAAGATGGTGAGACAACTGGGCTGTAACTGGATCGGACTGTGTGTTGCCAAGGATTTGTCCAGATCTGAAAGAGTTCAGATTTAGGCTAGGCTAGCCAACACATTTGTTAACCTTCACTTAACAGCAAGGTTTCCTTCCTTTGCAAATAGAGGTTAACACTAGTTCCAGTTTTCTCAATAACATAGGCTAGGATGCGTAACTGGTGAGAAGATGCTCAGCTTGGCATAGTCCTTCCTGCACTACAGGCGCATACCTTTGAACTTTCCTACTGAATACACTATACTGCCAAGAGCTGTCTCTACTAAAGAGTAGATCAGAAGAATTTTTATTTCGAAATCACCAGTTGTCACAAGGACGCCACAAAACACTTACACTTCAGTCGCTCAGTTCCACGCAACAAGCACCCTCGTACCAGTTCAAAGGGCTCAAGACTTACCTACTTACCTAAGCTTCTTTAACATCATTCATGACAATTGTTACCACAGAAACCTCTGCCACTACTAGCAAAACAAGAGTTTTGACAATAGGAGCATTTTTGTTTTTTCCTGGGACAACAAGTGCCGTTGCTATGTGTACACTAATGGCTGCCGGCCAGTCAAGCCCAGCGGTCAGTATAGCATTGAGGGGAAAAATAAGAGAGTAATCCCATAGGTATAGAAAGACACACCATCCTCCTGAAAGAAACAAACACAGAGGGGAAAAATAAGAGAGTAATCCCATAGGTACAGAAAGACACACCATCCTCCTGAAAGGAACAAACACAGAAGGGGAGCTGGGTACCAATTCTCTTTACACCAAGTTCTTGGACTAGTCTGAATACATCTAGCCAGTCTAACTGCTTTTCTATAGGACAGCACACCATACCATACTACAAATAGTTTGATAACCATCTTTCACTTGGGTGGAAAAGGAAGAGGGAAATACAACTGCCTGAAGACTGCATGTTTGACACCCCCCTCCAACCAACAGTTTAGTCTTTGTAGATCATATTTATTGTCCTCGTTCTGTGGATCCATTAAAACTTTCCTTACACTGTACAGAGGACAAACACCGGGGAAAGATGTCTAGGTGAACCCAAACAAAGACAGATAGCAGAGTGCTGTTCTTTAAAGCTCACAAAAGTTTCATCTAGTCAGTTCTAATGCACTACAGAAATCAGTCAACAACAGTTTAGACTACAGAATGGCTCAGACTAATGAAGCAGTGATATGTCTGCAACTCCAAGTACTTTGACTGAGACGAACCCAAACAAAGACAGATAGCAGAGTGCTGTTCTTTAAAGGTCACAAAAGTTTCATCTAGTCAGTTCTAATGCACTACAGAAATCAGTCAACAACAGTTTAGACTACAGAATGGCTCAGTTTGATATCTGACTAATGAAACAGTGATATGTCTGCAACTCCAAGTACTTCGACTGAGACTCCAAGAATAACATTCAGTCTATCACAAGCCAACTTCCAACCTCTTTAAAAGCACCAGATTGCATTTTAAGGGTCTTCTGAAACAAGCAGGATTCCTAGTGGCATTTGAAGGTTCCACAAGTATTTAATCGTGTCTGCTATCTAAATGTTCATAGTGCATAGTGTGTTCATTTTTCCATTGAAAAAATTAAGCTTAATAGCAGACACTGCATTTCTTAATGCTCCTAGCACCGTTATTTTGAAAGATTTTTTTTTTTGCCTTTTAAATCTCAGAGCATAACATGTGGTAAGTTTTCAGTAGCTACTTATTTCTACAGTACTGTTAGCTCTAGAAAATACCCCAGTTCTGTGCCCCAGCCCCCAAAAGCATTACTTCCAATTTCTGTACTAAGAAGTCTGACATACTAGCATTTAGAAAGATTCCCATTTAAGTATTTTTGCACTCCATTCCCTCCCTTATCCCCATGAGAAGCTTAAGACTTTGTTGCTTGGAGGATAAGTGATATCTGCTTGAGGGCAGCTCAAGAATCACACTGTGTCATTAACAAGAACAATTCCTTAGTATTAGTTTAGAATTACAAAGTATTTAAGAAATTATTTCTCCTAAAAGCAAGATGACTTCTTGTTTTAAGAAAGTGATTTGGTTATATCAAGAACCTTAATCTAATTTTCTACAGTAGTCATTTTCACTACTGTTCTATGTCTAAGCAATACAATAAAAAAAGTCAAGCTTCTGCCTCCATGCCTAGCAGTTCACGTACTTCAAGTGACTGTTCCTCCCCTGAAATCAGTACTGTGATGATTTCCATATTAGGCAAAGGACTGACAGATGGTACCTTTTCATTTCCCAGTTGCTTAAGGTTCCTTGAGTAGATCGCACTAAACAGACCAAGATAAATGAACAGCCACAAGTAAAAGCTGGAAGATCCTTTCTCACATTTACCTGAGGAGCTGAAAATGCAGAAGGAGTTGAGGAGGAAAGGGGAATAAGATATAGCATGCAAGTTTGCAGGCAGTAGTATCATAGGATTGGGCTTACAGAGACAGTTAAAATAACTGCACTTATTCCTCCTCTCGGCAGTACCACCCTGTTTGAGAAGAGGCAAGAACAACTCTTCCAAGTACGCACAACATACAAGTAGTCCTAACACATCAGTACAAGCACTTGACACATGTTCTTCAACAGATTTTTTTAATTTTCAATCCAAGTCAAAAAAAAAAAAAAAGAAAAAAGAAAAGCCTTGTTGTCCTGGAATCATTATACAACACAGTGCTCAAAATACACTTCAAATATTGCACCGAGACCAGTAAGGGCATGTAAATTCAAAATCACTATCATGGTGATGGCGGAAAAAAAAATGTATTAGGATTTGACACTAACTACAGACTGGAACCTGATTCTGATCTCACTTGAGCAACAACTGCGTAAAAGCAAATTAATTTCTACTCTCAAATATCAATTTACTAGAGATTACATTCTACGCTCCACATCTGTAACATGTACAATGTTTTATTAGTTCAAGTCTTCAACTCTGCTGCCTTCCAGGTTTGGACTTCTATTCCAGTCTTCTAAAAGAAATCTACCAAGACTTGCAGTAGCACACAAACCCCACCTTGCCATGCAGAAATCACTGGTATGTAGAGCTGAAAATGCAATCAGTCATTTGCTCATTGTCTGCACTGAAAATAAAGCTGGAAATACATCTAGAACAAGAAAAAAAAATATTAGATAAGACATTTCCTCTCCTAGCAAAAGCATATCAGAATATCCCTCATACCGTACACAAGCTGTAAATAGAGGCCCAGTAACTGAGCTGTAAGCTGAGTCCTTTCCCAAAAGGCACTCTGTACAGTCTTAGAGCTTTGACATTTCTCTTACCTATTCCTCCAGGATAGAAAAGAGCAGGACGATTCTTTTAAAACAAGCTGGTCTTTCATAAATCATTTCTGCAGAGGCCCAAATGGACTTCTTTCTCACATTATATTTGATCTCCCATTAGCCCTGCTCATTTAATCAAGCTGGCATCAAACAGGAATTCCAATACCCAGCTTACCTGCATTCACCCAGGTAACTTTTGTCAGACTGCCTTGGATGCTATATGGCTCAGTAATGTCATCTTTGGTGCCAAACACTGCACTTTAAGTTTTTTTTCCAACCTTAAAGAAGAGCCAGCTACGAAGCATTACAAAATTAGCATAGCTATTTTTTCTGTTTAGTTAATGGGAAAGGGAGAAGAGACTTACTCAGCTTCACAGATCATACTGAGCACAAAGATCTACTATTCTCACGCTGGAATGAGATATAAACTAGTGTTGTTACCTCAAGGAGTAATGCCCCCGTGGAGCAGATGGAATTCTCAGTGACAGACTCCAGGCAAACTAACTTGACAGCTTTAGGATATCTAAGTGCATGAACAACCTGCTATGGAGGTAATTCATTAAGTGAATGTACCAGCTATGGCACTATAACAGCATACGTACGCTCCCTCCCAAACGCAAAGGGGGAGAGTAAGCTCCCTGCTTTGCTGCAGAGTGAGAATTCCAGTTAGACACCAACAAGTAGTTACTTGCCTAGCATTAATTTATACCTAGATCATCTTCCAGTAACTCGTTTGTACAGCTACAGAATACAATGGGCGTTACCTTCAAGTCTTAGGAGATAAATTCAGTCAAATAAGAATCAACAGTGAGGGAGGAAAGATCTTCAAATTCCTCAGATTTCATTCCAGGTTTCTTAAGTCAGCAGAAGATCAACTTCCGAATTTAAATGCCTTCTGAGTTCCTCCGACTTTTATATTGAATGTGTTTCAAAAAGCATGCTTAGCAAGCACATAAAAATCTTGCTTTCCTGGAAATGAACACTACACAAAATATATTAATTTATTTCAGAAATAAACAGAAGTTAAAGGTCAGACAAGTTAGCTACCAATGCTCTCAGAACATTAGTCCCCATTATGTATTCACTTGCTGGTAGAAATGACTTGATTATAATCCTTGTCCTAATAGACATCACTCATTTCATATCAGTCACTTCTTTGCAGCTAACTGAAATAGCACACATCAATCTGAGCGATGTTTTCACATATTTCAGACTTGCTCATCTGTGTTCTGGTGTTTCAGATACAAATCCCAATCTCACAAATGCATTCATGTAAATCAACTCCCTACACAGCACTACAACCTCAAAAATCAGCTACAGAATGAGATAATATTCTTCATGCCAAGAACAATCTTCTGAAACCAAGGAAAGCTACCTCCATGTTTACTCCAGGACTTCTCAAGAAGTTCAGGTCACTGAAAAATGGTTTGAGAAAAAGACCCAGTCACTCTCCAGTAAGAGTGAAGTCTTAAGAAACAATGTATGTTTAAGTACTTTTGGAAACTTGCAGTTGTTTAGAGATTAGTATTGTAAGGTTTTGTCTTTAATGATTGGTATAGTATATTTGAGAAGTTAATGCAGGATTTAGCAAAAATTGGAAAAACGCACTCAAACTGGCAGCTTGCAGATCACATCACAGGCACAGCATGCAGCAACAGCAAAAACAAGGAAACAATTCAGTCCGATTTTAAAGTTTAAAACTTCCCATTCAAAGACTGCCACGCCAGGATACAAAGAAAATCATTCCCAGGACATAGCCTGTTCATGATTGCAGTGCAGTAACAAAAGCAACTTCTAATCTAACTTTTCTATGTAAGGTGAAGTTTAACTGAAACTTGGCAGTTTTCCTTATGAATTGTCCTTGGAACAGTTAGAAACTTTTACAGACTGTGCTAAGATGCGCAACAGTCTATTAACAACAGGCACAAATTTAAAACTAGTTTCACCCTAGTGCTGAAGTGAAATCTGCAATCCAGCTTGCACTGGAGACTAACACCACTGCGGTTCACTACCAAAACAAGAACATAGAATTTAATTTACCTGCATTTCCATCTGCTTATTACATCTGGTTTTGCAGTTGGGCAAAACTCAAAGTCGGAGGAGGACGTGATACTGTCATCAGGAGATAAGTGCTCTTCTATTACATTGCAGGAAAATCCCCAGCTTCTCCCTCCAACAGACCCACTCTTATCCAGTCTAGCCAGCTTGAGGTAACGTCCCTACTCTTACTAGGACAAGAAAATAAAGTAATCCCTCATCTACCACAGTATCTTGCTCCAGCCAGCGGTACTTTATTCATATAGTCAGTAAGCAAACATTATTAATCACTGATATTTAACCAAAACACAGGGACTGCAGTTGGCACAAGCTACCTGAGAAATACCAGCACTCCTGCAAGACCTGGCTCAAGCATTCCTGTCCATCCAACACAAACAAGAGCTGCTTGGCCTTCTAAACTAGCAGAGACTGCCATATTTAAAGGAACGCTTTTATGATAGTTCAAGTAAAACTGTCCAGTGCTAGAACTATTTCAGAAGTGTCTTTAAGCCGCAGGCTGCTGAACATGAAAAGGAAAGAGTACAGCCTTCCTCAACCCCACTCCCTGCTTTCAGAAGAATTCCAGTTGAAACACCGCAGACCTATTGCTATTATTTGAGGACAAACTGTAACATCATTAGCAACTTTAGGGTAAGCTAGAACATAACAGCTGTTAAGCAACACTTTGTAATGGTACAGGAGGAGTTAGAGGCCTCTTCTGTTAACCATTCCAATCTACCACTCTGCTTTATTTCATCGTACAGAAGGCTCTTCTGCAGGCAGGCAGAGATCATCCATAGCTGTACCTGCAGACCCTATCAATTAAGCTGTTCCATGTCTAAAGCACACAAGCAACTTAACAGTGACATGCGCATGTTTCCACCACTAATGATGACACAGCTACCTTACAGGCCATTTATTACAGGTGTGCTGGCATTTTTACGAGCCTGAGAAAGTTATGCGATAATCTAATGCTTTGAGATTATTAAACTACATGGTGGTGTACACACAGAGAACTAAGAAAATTCAGCAATGCTGGACGTGAGGGAGAAACTAGTACCCAAGCAGTAAAGCAGTATCATATCCTCAATTTCAATTTCTGGACTCTTAAATTATTAAAATCACAATGCTGCCAAACACAATCAAACATTTCCACATGCTCAGAAGGGTTGCCTTTTTGTCCCTATAAAACAGAGTCAGTAGAGTAGCCACTCCACACCTGCCAGTTTACAGTGCGGTTAGATTTCCCAGTCTCTAGCTGGCTTGCAAATGAAGCAAGTGAAACTAACAGTGGCACACGGCATCTGCTAGATTTTGTTTAATTATGCCCAATCCGATCGCTTTGCTTCCAAATTAAGCAAGAGTTCTACAACAGAGATGCTAAAACAGCTCAGCGTTCTATAGCAATGCTAAAAACCTCACGCAATTCAACTCCGCGTTCACGTCAGTACAGCCCTCACAAGTTCCAGGTCCCCCTCACACAGAGTACGGCAGAGAGACGGTTACAAGCTCCCAACTTTTAAGCCATTCTTGAGAAATAACCGTATTAAAAGAGACATACTGCGCAGACTCCGCACACCCGAGGCTAAACACGAAGCCAGAGCCATGTCCCGTCACCACCACTATCACCAGCAAGAACAGCACCGGCGGTGGAGCACACCGGGTCCGTACGGGGGACGGGCCAACAGGGACCAGCCGCCTCCTTCCCGGC